>NC_034192.2:66153323-66266985 GCF_002021735.2 Oncorhynchus kisutch
TTCTCTATGTGTCAGTCAGTCCACCGTGTTCTCTGTGTGTCAGTCAGTCCACCGTGTTCTCTGTGTGTCAGTCCACCGTGTTCTCTGTGTGTCAGTCCACCGTGTTCTCTGTGTGTCAGTCCACCGTGTTCTCTGTGTGTCTGTCAGTCCACCGTGTTCTCTGTGTGTCTGTCAGTCCACCGTGTTCTCTGTGTCAGTCAGTCCACCGTGTTCTCTGTCTGTCAGTCCACCGTGTTATCTGTGTGTCTGTCAGTCCACCGTGTTCTCTGTGTGTCTGTCAGTCCACCGTGTTCTCTGTGTGTCAGTCAGTCCACCGTGTTCTCTGTGTGTCAGTCAGTCCACCGTGTTCTCTGTGTGTCAGTCAGTCCACCGTGTTCTCTCTGTGTCAGTCCACCGTGTTCTCTCTGTGTCAGTCCACCGTGTTCTCTGTGTGTCTGTCAGTCCACCGTGTTCTCTGTGTGTCAGTCAGTCCACCGTGTTCTCTGTGTGTCAGTCAGTCCACCGTGTTCTATGTGTGTCAGTCAGTCCACCGTGTTCTCTGTGTGTCAGTCAGTCCACCGTGTTCTCTATGTGTCAGTCAGTCCACCGTGTTCTCTGTGTGTCAGTCAGTCCACCGTGTTCTCTGTGTGTCAGTCAGTCCACCGTGTTCTCTGTGTGTCAGTCAGTCCACCGTGTTCTCTGTGTGTCAGTCAGTCCACCATGTTCTCTGTGTGTCAGTCAGTCCACCGTGTTCTCTGTGTGTCAGTCCACCGTGTTCTCTGTGTGTCAGTCCACCGTGTTCTCTGTGTGTCTGTCAGTCCACCGTGTTCTCTGTGTCAGTCAGTCCACCGTGTTCTCTGTGTCAGTCAGTCCACCGTGTTCTCTGTCTGTCAGTCCACCGTGTTCTCTGTGTGTCTGTCAGTCCACCGTGTTCTCTGTGTGTCTGTCAGTCCACCGTGTTCTCTGTGTGTCAGTCAGTCCACCGTGTTCTCTGTGTGTCAGTCCACCGTGTTCTCTGTGTGTCAGTCCACCGTGTTCTCTGTGTGTCAGTCCACCGTGTTCTCTGTGTGTCAGTCAGTCCACCGTGTTCTATGTGTGTCAGTCAGTCCACCGTGTTCTCTGTGTGTCAGTCAGTCCACCGTGTTCTCTGTGTGTCTGTCAGTCCACCGTGTTCTCTGTGTGTCAGTCAGTCCACCGTGTTCTCTATGTGTCAGTCAGTCCACCGTGTTCTCTGTGTGTCAGTCAGTCCACCGTGTTCTCTGTGTGTCAGTCAGTCCACCGTGTTCTATGTGTGTCAGTCAGTCCACCGTGTTCTCTGTGTGTCAGTCAGTCCACCGTGTTCTCTGTGTGTCAGTCAGTCCACCGTGTTCTCTGTGTGTCAGTCAGTCCACCGTGTTCTCTGTGTGTCAGTCAGTCCACCGTGTTCTCTGTGTGTCAGTCAGTCCACCGTGTTCTCTGTGTGTCAGTCAGTCCACCGTGTTCTCTGTGTGTCAGTCAGTCCACCGTGTTCTCTGTGTGTCAGTCAGTCCACCGTGTTCTCTGTGTGTCAGTCAGTCCACCGTGTTCTCTGTGTGTCAGTCCACCGTGTTCTCTGTGTGTCAGTCAGTCCACCGTGTTCTCTGTGTGTCAGTCAGTCCACCGTGTTCTCTGTGTGTCAGTCCACCGTGTTCTATGTGTGTCAGTCCACCGTGTTCTCTGTGTGTCAGTCAGTCCACCGTGTTCTATGTGTGTCAGTCAGTCCACCGTGTTCTCTGTGTGTCTGTCAGTCCACCGTGTTCTCTGTGTGTCTGTCAGTCCACCGTGTTCTCTGTCTGTCAGTCCACCGTGTTCTCTGTCTGTCAGTCCACCGTGTTCTCTGTGTGTCTGTCAGTCCACCGTGTTCTCTGTGTGTCAGTCAGTCCACCGTGTTCTCTGTCTGTCAGTCCACCGTGTTCTCTGTGTCTCAGTCAGTCCACCGTGTTCTCTGTGTGTCTGTCAGTCCACCGTGTTCTCTGTGTGTCAGTCAGTCCACCGTGTTCTATGTGTGTCAGTCAGTCCACCGTGTTCTCTGTGTGTCAGTCAGTCCACCGTGTTCTCTATGTGTCAGTCAGTCCACCGTGTTCTCTGTGTGTCAGTCAGTCCACCGTGTTCTCTGTGTGTCAGTCCACCGTGTTCTCTGTGTGTCAGTCCACCGTGTTCTCTGTGTGTCAGTCCACCGTGTTCTCTGTGTGTCAGTCCACCGTGTTCTCTGTGTGTCTGTCAGTCCACCGTGTTCTCTGTGTGTCTGTCAGTCCACCGTGTTCTCTGTGTCAGTCAGTCCACCGTGTTCTCTGTCTGTCAGTCCACCGTGTTCTCTGTGTGTCTGTCAGTCCACCGTGTTCTCTGTGTGTCTGTCAGTCCACCGTGTTCTCTGTGTGTCAGTCAGTCCACCGTGTTCTCTGTGTGTCAGTCAGTCCACCGTGTTCTCTCTGTGTCAGTCCACCGTGTTCTCTCTGTGTCAGTCCACCGTGTTCTCTGTCTGTCAGTCCACCGTGTTCTCTGTGTGTCTGTCAGTCCACCGTGTTCTCTGTGTGTCAGTCAGTCCACCGTGTTCTCTGTGTGTCAGTCAGTCCACCGTGTTCTATGTGTGTCAGTCAGTCCACCGTGTTCTCTGTGTGTCAGTCAGTCCACCGTGTTCTCTATGTGTCAGTCAGTCCACCGTGTTCTCTGTGTGTCAGTCAGTCCACCGTGTTCTCTGTGTGTCAGTCAGTCCACCGTGTTCTCTGTGTGTCAGTCAGTCCACCGTGTTCTCTGTGTGTCAGTCCACCGTGTTCTCTGTGTGTCAGTCCACCGTGTTCTCTGTGTGTCTGTCAGTCCACCGTGTTCTCTGTGTCAGTCAGTCCACCGTGTTCTCTGTGTCAGTCAGTCCACCGTGTTCTCTGTCTGTCAGTCCACCGTGTTCTCTGTGTGTCTGTCAGTCCACCGTGTTCTCTGTGTGTCTGTCAGTCCACCGTGTTCTCTGTGTGTCAGTCAGTCCACCGTGTTCTCTGTGTGTCAGTCAGTCCACCGTGTTCTCTGTGTGTCAGTCCACCGTGTTCTCTGTGTGTCAGTCAGTCCACCGTGTTCTCTGTGTGTCAGTCAGTCCACCGTGTTCTCTGTGTGTCTGTCAGTCCACCGTGTTCTCTGTGTGTCAGTCAGTCCACCGTGTTCTCTGTGTGTCTGTCAGTCCACCGTGTTCTCTGTGTCAGTCCACCGTGTTCTCTGTGTCAGTCCACCGTGTTCTCTGTGTCAGTCAGTCCACCGTGTTCTCTGTGTGTCTGTCAGTCCACCGTGTTCTCTGTGTCAGTCCACCGTGTTCTCTGTGTCAGTCTACCGTGTTCTCTCTGTGTCAGTCCACCGTGTTCTCTGTGTCAGTCCACCGTGTTCTCTGTGTCTCAGTCAGTCCACCGTGTTCTCTGTGTGTCAGTCAGTCCACCATGTTCTGTGTCTCAGTCAGTCCACCGTGTTCTCTGTGTCTCAGTCAGTCCACCGTGTTCTCTGTGTCTCAGTCAGTCCACCGTGTTCTCTGTGTGTCAGTCAGTCCACCGTGTTCTCTGTGTGTCTGTCAGTCCACCGTGTTCTCTGTGTGTCTGTCAGTCCACCGTGTTCTCTGTGTGTCTGTCAGTCCACCGTGTTCTCTGTGTGTCTGTCAGTCCACCGTGTTCTCTGTCTGTCAGTCAGCCCACCGTGTTCTCTGTGTGTCTGTCAGTCCACCGTGTTCTCTGTGTGTCTGTCAGTCCACCGTGTTCTCTGTGTGTCTGTCAGTCCACCGTGTTCTGTGTGTCAGTCAGTCCACCGTGTTCTCTGTGTGTCAGTCAGTCCACCGTGTTCTCTGTGTGTCAGTCAGTCCACCGTGTCCTCTGTGTGTCAGTCAGTCCACCGTTTTCTCTGTGTGTCAGTCCACCGTGTTCTCTGTGTGTCAGTCCACCGTGTTCTCTGTGTGTCTGTCAGTCCACCGTGTTCTCTGTCAGTCAGTCCACCGTGTTCTCTGTCAATCAGTCCACCGTGTTCTCTGTGTGTCTGTCAGTCCACCGTGTTCTCTGTGTCAGTCCACCGTGTTCTCTGTGTGTCTGTCAGTCCACCGTGTTCTCTGTGTCAGTCCACCGTGTTCTCTGTGTCAGTCCACCGTGTTCTCTGTGTCAGTCCACCGTGTTCTCTGTGTGTCTGTCAGTCCACCGTGTTCTCTGTGTCAGTCTACCGTGTTCTCTCTGTGTCAGTCCACCGTGTTCTCTGTGTCAGTCCACCGTGTTCTCTGTGTCTCAGTCAGTCCACCGTGTTCTCTGTGTGTCAGTCAGTCCACCGTGTTCTCTGTGTGTCAGTCAGTCCACCGTGTTCTCTGTGTGTCAGTCAGTCCACCGTGTTCTCTGTGTGTCAGTCAGTCCACCGTGTTCTCTGTGTGTCAGTCAGTCCACCGTGTTCTCTGTGTCAGTCAGTCCACCGTGTTCTCTGTGTGTCTGTCAGTCCACCGTGTTCTCTGTGTGTCTGTCAGTCCACCGTGTTCTCTGTCTGTCAGTCCACCGTGTTCTCTGTGTGTCAGTCCACCGTGTTCTCTGTGTCAGTCAGTCCACTGTGTTCTCTGTGTGTCTTTCAGTCCACCATGTTCTCTGTGTGTCAGTCCACCGTGTTCTCTGTGTCAGTCCACCGTGTTCTCTGTGTCTCAGTCAGTCCACCGTGTTCTCTGTGTGTCAGTCAGTCCATCGTGTTCTGTGTGTCAGTCAGTCCACCCTATTCTCTGTGTCAGTCAGTCCACCGTGTTCTCTGTGTCAGTCTACCGTGTTCTCTCTGTGTCAGTCCACCGTGTTCTCTGTGTCAGTCTACCGTGTTCTCTCTGTGTCAGTCCACCGTGTTCTCTGTGTGTCTGTCAATCCACCGTGTTCTCTGTGTGTCTGTCAGTCCACTGTGTTCTCTGTTTGTCAGTCCACCGTGTTCTCTGTTTGTCACTCTACCGTGTTCTCTGTGTGTCTGTCAGTCCACCGTGTTATCTGTGTGTCAGTCAGTCCACCGTGTTCTCTGTGTGTCAGTCAGTCCACCGTGTTCTCTGTGTCTGTCAGTCCACCGTGTTCTCTGTGTGTCTGTCAGTCCACCGTGTTCTCTGTGTGTCTGTCAGTCCACCGTGTTCTCTGTGTGTCTGTCAGTCCACCGTGTTCTCTCTGTGTCAGTCCACCATGTTCTCTCTGTGTCAGTCCACCGTGTTCTCTCTGTGTCAGTCCACCGTGTTCTCTCTGTGTCAGTCCACCGTGTTCTCTCTGTGTCAGTCCACCGTGTTCTCTGTGTGTCTGTCAGTCCACCGTGTTCTCTGTGTGTCTGTCAGTCCACCGTGTTCTCTGTGTGTCTGTCAGTCCACCGTGTTCTCTGTGTGTCAGTCAGTCCACCGTGTTCTCTGTGTGTCAGTCAGTCCACCGTGTTCTCTGTGTGTCAGTCAGTCCACCGTGTTCTCTGTGTGTCAGTCAGTCCACCGTGTTCTCTGTGTGTCAGTCAGTCCACCGTGTTCTCTGTGTGTCTGTCAGTCCACCGTGTTCTGTGTGTCAGTCAGTCCACCGTGTTCTCTGTGTCAGTCTACCGTGTTCTCTCTGTCAGTTCACCGTGTTCTCTGTGTCAGTCCACCGTGTTCTCTCTGTGTCAGTCAGTCCACCGTGTTCTCTGTGTCAGTCTACCGTGTTCTCTCTGTCAGTTCACCGTGTTCTCTGTGTCAGTCCACCGTGTTCTCTCTGTGTCTGTCAGTCCACCGTGTTCTCTGTATGTCAGTCAGTCCACCGTGTTCTCTGTGTGTCAGTCAGTCCACCGTGTTCTCTGTGTGTCAGTCAGTCCACCGTGTTCTCTGTGTGTCAGTCAGTCCACCGTGTTCTCTGTGTGTCTGTCAGTCCACCGTGTTCTCTCTGTGTCAGTCCACCGTGTTCTCTCTGTGTCAGTCCACCGTGTTCTCTCTGTGTCAGTCCACCGTGTTCTCTGTGTGTCAGTCCACCGTGTTCTCTGCGTGTCAGTCCACCGTGTTCTCTGTGTGTCAGTCAGTCCACACTATTCTCTGTGTCAATCAGTCCACCGTGTTCTCTGTGTGTCAGTCAGTCCACCGTGTTCTCTGTGTGTCAGTCAGTCCACCGTGTTCTCTGTGTGTCAGTCAGTCCACCGTGTTCTCTGTGTGTCTGTCAGTCCACCGTGTTCTCTCTGTGTCAGTCCACCGTGTTCTCTGTGTGTCAGTCCAACAATGTACGTATTGAGTTTATATTGTTGTTCAGTATACCTAGATGGTCTTCCCTGTCAGTCCATCGTATGTTGTTCAGTATACCTAGATGGTCTTCCCTGTCAGTCCATCGTATGTTGTTCAGTATACCTAGATGGTCTTCCCTGTCAGTCCATCGTATGTTGTTCAGTATACCTAGACGGTCTTCCCTGTCAGTACATCGTATGTTCTTGTAGTATCGCTCTAGTGACTGGTCTTATGTCATATGCTATCAGTGATGGTATTCATTTATTTTCTGTGCATTTAGTTAAGTTAATTTCTTACATACTAGTTCTATGATGTGTTGGACTGTACCTCTTAATGCTGTGGTGATGTTAGACTGTACCTCTTAATGATTAGCTATGGACTGTACCTCTTAATGCTGTGGTGATGGACTGTACCTCTTAATGATTGGTGATGGACTGTACCTCTTAATGATTAGCTATGGACTGTACCTCTTAATGCTGTGGTGATGGACTGTACCTCTTAATGATTGGTGATGGACTGTACCTCTTAATGATTAGCTATGGACTGTACCTCTTAATGCTGTGGTGATGGACTGTACCTCTTAATGCTGTGGTGATGGACTGTACCTCTTAATGATTGGTGATGGACTGTACCTCTTAATGCTGTGGTGATGGACTGTACCTCTTAATGCTGTGGTGATGGACTGTACCTCTTAATGCTGTGGTGATGGACTGTACCTCTTAATGCTGTGGTGATGTTGGACTGTACCTCTTAATGCTGTGGTGATGTTGGACTGTACCTCTTAATGCTGTGGTGATGGACTGTGGTGATGGACTGTGGTGATGGACTGTGGTGATGGACTGTGGTGATGGACTGTGGTGATGGACTGTACCTCTTAATGCTGTGGTGATGGACTGTGGTGATGGACTGTGGTGATGGACTGTACCTCTTAATGCTGTGGTGATGGACTGTGGTGATGGACTGTGGTGATGGACTGTACCTCTTAATGCTGTGGTGATGGACTGTGGTGATGGACTGTACCTCTTAATGCTGTGGTGATGGACTGTGGTGATGGACTGTGGTGATGGACTGTACCTCTTAATGCTGTGGTGATGGACTGTGGTGATGGACTGTGGTGATGGACTGTACCTCTTAATGCTGTGGTGATGGACTGTGGTGATGGACTGTGGTGATGGACTGTGGTGATGGACTGTACCTCTTAATGCTGTGGTGATGGACTGTGGTGATGGACTGTGGTGATGGACTGTACCTCTTAATGCTGTGGTGATGGACTGTGGTGATGGACTGTGGTGATGGACTGTGGTGATGGACTGTACCTCTTAATGCTGTGGTGATGGACTGTGGTGATGGACTGTACCTCTTAATGCTGTGGTGATGGACTGTGGTGATGGACTGTGGTGATGGACTGTACCTCTTAATGCTGTGGTGATGGACTGTGGTGATGGACTGTGGTGATGGACTGTACCTCTTAATGCTGTGGTGATGGACTGTGGTGATGGACTGTGCTGATGGACTGTGGTGATGGACTGTGGTGATGGACTGTACCTCTTAATGCTGTGGTGATGGACTGTGGTGATGGACTGTACCTCTTAATGCTGTGGTGATGGACTGTGGTGATGGACTGTGGTGATGGACTGTGGTGATGGACTGTACCTCTTAATGCTGTGGTGATGGACTGTGGTGATGGACTGTGGTGATGGACTGTACCTCTTAATGCTGTGGTGATGGACTGTGGTGATGGACTGTGGTGATGGACTGTGGTGATGGACTGTACCTCTTAATGCTGTGGTGATGGACTGTGGTGATGGACTGTGGTGATGGACTGTACCTCTTAATGCTGTGGTGATGGACTGTGGTGATGGACTGTGGTGATGGACTGTGGTGATGGACTGTACCTCTTAATGCTGTGGTGATGGACTGTGGTGATGGACTGTGGTGATGGACTGTGGTGATGGACTGTGGTGATGGACTGTACCTCTTAATGCTGTGGTGATGGACTGTACCATGTATTTACCTTTATTTAACCAGGTAGGCTAGTTGAGAACACCTTTATTTAACCAGGTAGGCTAGTTGAGAACACCTTTATTTAACCAGGTAGGCCAGTTGAGAACACCTTTATTTATCCAGGTAGGCTAGTTGAGAACACCTTTATTTAACCAGGTAGGCTAGTTGAGAACACCTTTATTTAACCAGGTAGGCTAGTTGAGAACACCTTTATTTAACCAGGTAGGCTAGTTGAGAACACCTTTATTTAACCAGGTAGGCTAGTTGAGAACACCTTTATTTAACCAGGTAGGCTAGTTGAGAACACCTTTATTTAACCAGGTAGGCTAGTTGAGAACACCTTTATTTAACCAGGTAGGCTAGTTGAGAACACCTTTATTTAACCAGGTAGGCTAGTTGAGAACACCTTTATTTAACCAGGTAGGCTAGTTGAGAACACCTTTATTTAACCAGGTAGGCTAGTTGAGAACACCTTTATTTAACCAGGTAGGCTAGTTGAGAACACCTTTATTTAACCAGGTAGGCTAGTTGAGAACACCTTTATTTAACCAGGTAGGCTAGTTGAGAACACCTTTATTTAAACAGGTAGGTTAGTTGAGAACACCTTTATTTAACCAGGTAGGCTAGTTGAGAACACCTTTATTTAACCAGGTAGGCAAGTTGAGAACAAGTTCTCATTTACAATTGCGACCTGGCCAAGATAAAGCAAAGCAGTTCGACACATACAACGACACAGAGTTACACATGGAGTAAAACAGACATACAGTCAATAATACAGTATAAACAAGTCTATATACAATGTGAGCAAATGAGGTGAGAAGGGAGGTAAAGGCAAAAATAAGGCCATGGTGGCAAAGTAAATACAATATAGCAAGTAAAACACTGGAATGGCAGATTTGCAGTGGAAGAATGTTGAAAGTAGAAATAAAAATAATGGGGTGCAAAGGAGCAAAATAAATAAATACAGTAGGGGGAGAGGTAGTTGTTTGGGCTAAATTATAGGTGGGCTATGTACAGGTGCAGTAATCTGGGAGCTGCTCTGACAGCTGGTGCTTAAAGCTAGTGAGGGAGATAAGTGTTTCCAGTTTCAGAGATACTTGCAGTTCGTTCCAGTCGAGAGGCGGCCAAAGAAAGAATTGGTTTTGGGGTGACCAGAGGTATACCTGCTGGAGTGCGTGCTACAGGTGGGTGATGCTATGGTGACCAGCGAGCTGAGATAAGGTGGGGCTTTACCTAGCAAAGACTTGTAGATGACCTGGAGCCAGTGGGTTTGGTAACGAGTATGAAGCGAGGGCCAGCCAACGAGAGCGTACAGATCGTAATGATGGGTAGTATATGGGACTTTGGTGACAAAACGGATTGCACTGTGATAGACTGCATCCAATTTGTTGAGTAGGGTATTGGAGGCTGTTTTGTAAATGACATCGCCGAAGTCGAGGATTGGTAGGATGGTCAGTTTTACAAGGGTATGTTTGGCAGCATGAGTGAAGGATGCTTTGTTGCGAAATAGGAAGCCAATTCTAGATTTAACTTTGGATTGGAGATGTTTGATGTGGGTCTGGAAGGAGAGTTTACAGTCTAACCAGACACCTAAGTATTTGTAGTTGTCCACGTATTCTAAGTCGGAGCCGTCCAGAGTAGTGATGTTGGACAGGCGGGTAGGTGCAGGTAGCGATCGGTTGAAGAGCATGCATTTAGTTTTACTCGTATTTAAGAGCAGTTGGAGGCCACAGAAGGAGAGTTGTATGGCATTGAAGCTATTATGACATGGCTGTATGTCCTGTATCATCTAAACGTAGTATTATGACATGGCTGTATGTCCTGTATCATCTAAACGTAGTATTATGACATGGCTGTATGTCCTGTATCATCTAAACGTAGTATTATGACATGGCTGTATGTCCTGTATCATCTAAACGTAGTATTATGACATGGCTGTATGTCCTGTATCATCTAAACGTAGTATAATGACATGGCTGTATGTCCTGTATCATCTAAACGTAGTATTATGACATGGCTGTATGTCCTGTATCATCTAAACGTAGTATTATGACATGGCTGTATGTCCTGTATCATCTAAACGTAGTATTATGACATGGTTGCTATTATTACAAGAGCAGACAGTGAGGTCGTGTTGACTTAAGAGGCCAACACTTGGTATCCCCTCCCACAGCATCTGCTGGAGCCTTGCAGTAAGGTTGGACATCATTTTAGGACAGTAGGAAGCAAGTTGATGTGTTTTCTCAAGCGTGTTTGTGCTGGTCCTAATGTGTGATGCCTCTGTTCAACAGACAGGAAGTGGTGTCTGTGCTGGTCCTAATGTGTGATGTCTCTGTTCAACAGACAGGAAGTGGTGTCTGTGCTGGTCCTAATGTGTGATGTCTCTGTGCTGGTCCTAATGTGTGATGCCTCTGTTCAACAGACAGGAAGTGGTGTCTGTGCTGGTCGTAACATGTGATGCCTCTGTTCAACAGACAGGAAGTGGTGTCTGTGCTGGTCCTAATGTGTGATGCCTCTGTTCAACAGACAGGAAGTGGTGTCTGTGCTGGTCCTAATGTGTGATGCCTCTGTTCAACAGACAGGAAGTGGTGTCTGTGCTGGTCCTAATGTGTGATGTCTCTGTGCTGGTCCTAATGTGTGATGCCTCTGTGCTGGTCCTAATGTGTGATGCCTCTGTTCAACAGACAGGAAGTGGTGTCTGTGCTGGTCCTAATGTGTGATGCCTCTGTTCAACAGACAGGAAGTGGTGTCTGTGCTGGTCCTAATGTGTGATGCCTCTGTTCAACAGACAGTAGTGATATCTTGTCTCCTCCAATGGCCTTAGTCTGTTGTCAGCGTTAACATTACTGGGGCTTTCATCACTGGCATATATTGACAGGAGAACAGCCCCATTTTTAATTGATTCTACTGCCTAACCTTTCTTCCTCAGATTGTAAATTAGTGGGGAAGCTGACGACATATGGCTGCAAGATGATGAAGATGAAGGTTTGGATGGGCTGTTGATACCAGCATTACCTACCATGTGGGTGGTTTGCTATAGTTTCGTTGTGTTGGATGGGCTGTTGATACCAGCATTACCTACCATGTGGGTGGTTTGCTATAGTTTCGTTGTGTTGGATGGGCTGTTGATACCAGCATTACCTACCATGTGGTGGGTTTGCTATAGTTTCGTTGTGTTGGATGGGCTGTTGATACCAGCATTACCTAACATGTGGTGGGTTTGTTAAATAGGCACATGACAGTCAGTGTTGTCGATCAAATGTTCATTGCCTCTTATGGGAATGTCTGTTAGAGCCTCTTCATAAACTGATATACAGGTTTATCTAGTAATCTATGGGCTCTACCAGGTTTATCTAGTAATCTATGGGCTCTATCAGGTTTATCTAGTAATCTATGGGGTCTATTTCTCTATCAGGTTTATCTAGTAATCTATGGGGTCTATTTCTCTATCAGGTTTATCTAGTAATCTATGGGGTCTATTTCTCTATCAGGTTTATCTAGTAATCTATGGGGTCTATTTCTCTATCAGGTTTATCTAGTAATCTATGGGGTCTATTTCTCTATCAGGTTTATCTAGTAATCTATGGGGTCTATTTCTCTATCAGGTTTATCTAGTAATCTATGGGGTCTATTTCTCTATCTCACTATTAGGTCATCATTTATTCTCCTCTCATGGTTTACCAGTGTATACCGTTCTCATGGTTTACCAGCGTATACCGTTCTCATGGTTTACCAGCGTATACCGTTCTCATGGTTTACCAGTGTATACCGTTCTCATGGTTTACCAGCGTATAGGTTTACCAGTGTATACCGTTCTCATGGTTTACCAGTGTATACCGTTCTCAGGGTTTACCAGTGTATACCGTTCTCATGGTTTACCAGTGTATACCGTTCGACATTAGCCTTCTGCTCAAGTAGACTGTTTGTCGGTTCAGGTTTTGATTTTCAGGTCTCTGTGTACACCGTTCACCCTGCAGATGCATCACTACCGAGCAATTTCGGTGGGTACTTAGCTCACGTCAGGCCTGGTTTGGGGGCGTTTGTTGGTAATACTCTATGTGATGGTATGTCATGGCTGAGCCGTGCTGCCCTGCTATGTACAATGCCTTTTGTTTCATGTGTCTTTTCTATTCCCGTTTCAGTCAGGCGAATGCGCCTTGTCGTGCTCCAATAGCAGGGATTCAGTTCTGTTGGGCATCAACCCTTCAGCGTGCAGTCTGCTCAAGAATCCATCCGTCTGCCTACTCTTCATGGCCTACGGAGGAGCAACGAACATGCATATCAGAGTATCTCTCTTCTCTATCTCTCCGTCTCTGTCTGTCTCTGTCTGTCTCTGTCTGTCTGGTCTGTCTGGTCTGTCTGTCTGTTTGTCTGTCTGTCTGTCTCTGTCTGTCTGTCTGTCTGTTTGTCTGTTTGTCTGTCTCTGTCTCTGTCTGTCTCTGTCTGTCTGTCTGTGTCTCTGTCTGTCTGTCTGTGTCTGTCTGTTTGTCGTCTGTCTGTCTGTCTGTGTCTCTGTGTCTCTGTCTCTGTCTGTTTGTCTGTGTCTCTGTCTCTCTTTGTCTGTCTGTCTGTAGCACAGGTTTGAGTTCATGCTAAAGCAACAGTGTTTACATTACGCTTTTCCAGAGGCGATCCGAATTATGTCTGTCGGTCTGTCCGTATGATGTCTGTCTGTCTGTCCGTATGATGTATGTCTGTCTGTCTGTCCGTCTGTCTGTCCGTATGATGTCTGTCTGTCTGTCTGTCCGTATGATGTATGTCTGTCTGTCTGTCTGTCTGTCCGTATGATGTCTGTCTGTCCGTCTGTCCATCTGTCTGTCCGTCTGTCTGTCCGTCTGTCTGTCTGTCCGTATGATGTCTGTCTGTCCGTATGATGTCTGTCTGTCCGTATGATGTCTGTCTGTCTGTCCGTATAATGTCTGTCTGTCTGTCTGTCTGTCTGTCCGTCTGTCTGTCTGTCTGTCCGTATGATGTCTGTCTGTCCGTATGATGTCTGTCTGTCCGTATGATGTCTGTCTGTCCGTATGATGTCTGTCTGTCTGTCCGTATGATGTCTGTCTGTCTGTCCGTATGATGTCTGTCTGTCTGTCCGTCTGTCTGTCTGTTCGTATGATGTCTGTCTGTCCGTCTGTCCGTATGATGTCTGTCTGTCTGTCCGTATGATGTCCGTCTGTCTGTCTGTCTGTCTGTCCGTATGATGTCTGTCTGTCCGTATGATGTCTGTCTGTCCGTATGATGTATGTCTGTCTGTCTGTCCGTCTGTCTGTCTGTCCGTCCGTCTGTCGGTCTGTCCGTATGATGTCTGTCTGTCCGTATGATGTCTGTCTGTCCGTATGATGTCCGTCTGTCTGTCTGTCTGTCCGTATGATGTCTGTCTGTCCGTATGATGTCTGTCTGTCTGTCCGTATGATGTCTGTCTGTCTGTCCGTATGATGTCTGTCTGTCTGTCCGTATGATGTCTGTCCGTCTGTCTGTCCGTATGATGTCTGTCCGTCTGTCTGTCCGTATGATGTCTGTCTGTCCGTATGATGTCTGTCTGTCTGTCCGTATGATGTCTGTCTGTCTGTCCGTATGATGTCTGTCTGTCTGTCTGTCCGTATGATGTCTGTCTGTCTGTCTGTCCGTATGATGTCTGTCTGTCTGTCCGTATGATGTCTGTCTGTCTGTCCGTATGATGTCTGTCTGTCTGTCCGTATGATGTCTGTCTGTCTGTCCGTATGATGTCCGTCTGTCTGTCTGTCTGTCCGTATGATGTCTGTCCGTATGCTGTCTGTCTGTCCGTATGATGTCCGTCTGTCTGTCTGTCTGTCCGTCTGTCTGTCCGTCTGTCTGTCCGTATGATGTCTGTCTGTCTGTCCGTATGATGTCTGTCTGTCCGTATGATGTCCGTCTGTCTGTCTGTCTGTCCGTATGATGTCTGTCCGTATGATGTCTGTCCGTATGATGTCTGTCCGTATGATGTCTGTCTGTCTGTCCATATGATGTCTGTCCGTCCGTCTGTCTGTCCGTATGATGTCTGTCTGTCTGTCCGTATGATGTCTGTCCGTCCGTCTGTCTGTCCGTATGATGTCTGTCTGTCTGTCTGTCTGTCCGTATGATGTCTGTCTGTCTGTCCGTATGATGTCTGTCTGTCTGTCCGTATGATGTCTGTCTGTCTGTCTGTCTGTCCGTATGATGTCTGTCCGTCTGTCTGTCCGTATGATGTCTGTCTGTCCGTATGATGTCTGTCTGTCTGTCCGTATGATGTCTGTCTGTCTGTCCGTATGATGTCTGTCTGTCTGTCCGTATGATGTCTGTCTGTCTGTCCGTATGATGTCCGTCTGTCTGTCCGTCTGTCCGTATGATGTCTGTCTGTCTGTCTGATGTATGTCTGTCTGTCTGTCTGATGTATGTCTGTCTGTCTGTATGATGTCTGTCTATCTGTCTGTATGATGTCTGTCTATCTGTCCGTATGTCTGTCTGTCCGTATGATGTATGTCTGTCTGTCCGTCTGTCTGTCTGTCCGTATGATGTCTGTCTGTCTGTCCGTCTGTCTGTCTGTCCGTATGATGTATGTCTGTCCGTCTGTCTGTCTGTCCGTATGATGTATGTCTGTCCGTATGATGTATGTCTGTCCGTATGATGTCTGTCTGTCTGTCCGTATGATGTCTGTCTGTCTGTCCGTATGATGTCTGTCTGTCCGTATGATGTCTGTCTGTCCGTATGATGTCTGTCTGTCCGTATGATGTCTGTCTGTCTGTCTGTCCGTACGATGTCTGTCTGTCCGTATGATGTCTTTAGGCCAAATACACAAAATGTTCCTTCCCTTTCATTGTGATAATCTCTTACGTTCTGTTTGCATCGTGGACTCTTTCACGTGAAACTCCCACAGCTTTTGTCCTCTCGTGTTCTGCACGCTGAGCATCTGGTGAACCTCTGTCGGTAACCAAGATACTGGAACTCGTCATGGTTCTGGATTCCTTCGTCAGCAATGAGGCCTACCGCTGAGCTACTGCGTCTCCATTGATCCTGGTTTCACTCTGGTCCTCTGCTACCACTGTTACAATTGATTTATTCTGAGACTGTGAAATCGACCTGAGTTCTAGCAGTATATTTAATGTAGGTTGTAATAGTAGAACGATAATGTAGACTACAAATGATTAGGTTATATATAATTTTGGTTTGTAAGCAGGAATCAGAAGGATAAGAGTTGTGGTGGGATTTACCAAATGGAGGGCGAGGGAGAGCTTTGTACGAGTCTCTGTGTGTGGAGTAAAGCTGATCTAGAGTTGTTTTCCCTCTGGTTGCACATTTAACATGTTGATAGAGATTTGGTAAAACTGATTTAAGTTTCCCTGCATTAAAGTCTCTGGCCACTAGGAGCGCCACCTCTGGGTGAGTGGTTTCCTGTTTGCTTATTTCCTTATACAGCTGACTGAGTTCAGTCTTAGTGCCAGCATCTGTCTGTGGTGGTAGATAAACAGCCACGAAAAGTATATCTGAGAACTCTCTAGGCAAGTAGTGTGGCCTGCAGTTTATCACAATATACTCTACTTCAGGCGAGCAAAATCTAGAGACTTCCTTAGATTTCGTGCACCAGCTGTTGTTTACAAATATGCACAGACCGCCCCCCGCTAGTCTTACTGGAGTGTGCTGTTCTATCCTGCCAGTGCAGTTGCATCCCGCTAGCTGAATATCCATGTCGTCATTCAGCCACGATTCAGTGAAACATAAGATATTACAGTTGTTTATGTCCCGTTGGTAGGGTATTCGTGATCTTACGTCTAGTTTATTGTCCAATGATTGCACGTTGGCTAGTAATATTGACGGTAACGGCAGCTTTCCTAGTTGTCTTCTGCGGGTCGCTGTCCTGATATCCAGAAGCTTTTTCCTGCCTGTAAGATACGGTTGCAGAAATATTATGTACAAAATAATTTACAAATATCGCTAAAAACACACAAGAGCACAATTGGTTAGGAGACTGTAAAACGGCTCCATCTTTATTCGTAGCAACGCATAGTCGTGTGGCGTAACGTTTTGCTGTTTTTTGGGGGATTGGCTTACCGCACTCACTGCCCATAGGCTGTATTTTTCTATGGACGCTTTGTTCTGGCAGTGAGTTACCCTGAAGGACCACAGCCTCTATCGCCAACACAGCGCATTGTTCTGGCAGCGAGTTACCCTGAAGGAACACAGCCTTTATCGCCAACACAACGCTTTGTTCTGGCAGTGAGTTACCCTGAAGGAACACAGCCTCTATCGCCAACACAGCGCATTGTTCTGGCAGCAAGTTACCCTGAAGGACCACAGCCTCTATCGCCAACACAACGCTTTGTTCTGGCAGTGAGTTACCCTGAAGGACCACAGCCTCTATCGCCAACACAACGCTTTGTTCTAGCAGTGAGTTACCCTGAAGGAACACAGCCTCTATCGCCAACACAACGCTTTGTTCTGGCAGTGAGTTACCCTGAAGGACCACAGCCTCTATCGCCAACACAACGCTTTGTTCTGGCAGCGAGTTACCCTGAAGGAACACAGCCTCTATCGCCAACACAACGCTTTGTTCTGGCAGTGAGTTACCCTGAAGGAACACAGCCTCTATCGCCAACACAGCGCATTGTTCTGGCAGCAAGTTACCCTGAAGGACCACAGCCTCTATCGCCAACACAACGCTTTGTTCTAGCAGTGAGTTACCCTGAAGGACCACAGCCTCTATCGCCAACACAACGCTTTGTTCTGGCAGTGAGTTACCCTGAAGGACCACAGCCTCTATCGCCAACACAACGCTTTGTTCTAGCAGTGAGTTACCCTGAAGGACCACAGCCTCGATCGCCAACACAACGCTTTGTTCTGGCAGTGAGTTACCCTGAAGGACCACAGCCTCGATCGCCAACACAACGCTTTGTTCTGGCAGTGAGTTACCCTGAAGGAACACAGCCTCTATCGCCAACACAGCGCATTGTTCGTTGCTGAATAAATGGTTAAACATATTTCTACGAGGCCTTATCTTTCTAAAATAAAGTTCTGGCAGTTTAAATAACTGTATTTGTCCATTAAACCAGCCTACAGCGTGTTTATGTAAAGTTATGTCCAATGCTTCTTGAAAATGTCAAAACCACTTTCTATACTCACAGTCTTGTGGTTCATCTTGAGTATTCAAGGTCTCTGAGATCGTGACACGCATGTTGAACCTTGGTTGCTGTACGTTATCCTGTTAATAATGCCCGTAGGCGTATCGACAACCTAAAATATCATGAGACACCCTTGATGCTTCATCACAGACCTGCATGTGCTTAAAGATACAAAGTGCATCTCGATTTGGCAACCTATTCCCCTAAGTGGCCCCCGGTCAACAGTAATACTCCATATTACTGTAGCCTAGTGGTTAGAGTGTAGAGGAGGCAGGTAGCCTAGTGGTTAGAGTGTAGAGGGGGTAGGTAGCCTAGTGGTTAGAGTGTAGGGGCGGCAGGTAGCCTAGTGGTTAGAGTGTAGAGGGGGCAGGTAGCCTAGTGGTTAGAGTGTGGAGGGGGTAGGTAGCCTAGTGGTTAGAGTGTAGAGGTGGCAGGTAGTCTAGTGGTTAGAGTGTAGAGGGGGCAGGTAGCCTAGTGGTTAGAGTGTAGAGGTGGCAGGTAGCCTAGTGGTTAGAGTGTAGAGGTGGCAGGTAGCCTAGTGGTTAGAGTGTAGAGGGGGCAGGGTAGCCTAGTGGTTAGAGTGTAGAGGGGGCAGAGTAGCCTAGTGGTTAGAGTGTAGAGGCGGCAGGTAGCCTAGTGGTTAGAGTGTAGAGGCGGCAGGTAGCCTAGTGGTTAGAGTGTAGAGGCGGCAGGTAGCCTAGTGGTTAGAGTGTAGAGGGGGCAGGGTAGCCTAGTGGTTAGAGCGTTGGACTAGTAACCGAAAGGTTGCTAGATCGACTCCTCCGAGCTGACAAGGTACAAATCTGTCGTTCTGCCCCTTAACAGGCAGTTAACCCACTGTTCCTAGGCCATCATTGAAAATAAGAATTTGTTCTTAACTGACTTGCCTGGTTAAATAAAGGTAAAATAAAAAATGAGGAATAGTTTACCTTTGGCGATATCCGTGTTCCGCGGCATTACCACACAGGGATCTCTGACTGTCTCAGAGCTTTATTCAGGGAGACGTGGTTTCTACATTCAACTCTGTTCAACTCTGACTGTCTCAGAGCTTTATTCAGGGAGACGTAGTTTCTACATTCAACTCTGTCTCAGAGCTTTATTCAGGGAGACGTGGTTTCTACATTCATCTCTGTTCAACTCTGACTGTCTCAGAGCTTTATTCAGGGAGACGTGGTTTCTACATTCAACTCTGTTCAACTCTGACTGTCTCAGAGCTTTATTCAGGGAGACGTAGTTTCTACATTCAACTCTGTCTCAGAGCTTTATTCAGGGACACATGGTTTCTACATTCCACACAGGGATCTCTAAAAGCTCTTCAGGTAGAACATGAATAGTCAAGACAGGAAGTTAATAAAAGGTTTGTCATTTTGTTTCATTTTTCATATTCTAAACTGCCCGTTGATGCTGTTTTTATTCGCATCACTGAACTGGTTTAAGAGGCGGAGATGCCGATGGGGGTGTGAAATGTGTTTTCAGACGTACTGTAGGAATGTCCAAGTAAAAAGGAAGAGGAATCGGCTCAGCGTTCAGGGCAATTCTCTGTGGTCGTCAGTGTTCAGGGTAATTCTCTGTGGTCGTCATCGTTCAGGGTAATTCTCTGTGGTCGTCATCTGTTCAGGGTAATTCTCTGTGGTCGTCAGCGTTCAGGGTAATTCTCTGTGGTCGTCAGTGTTCAGGGTAATTCTCTGTGGTCGTCAGTGTTCAGGGTAATTCTCTGTGGTCGTCAGTGTTCAGGGTAATTCTCTGTGGTCGTCATCCGTTCAGGGTAATTCTCTGTGGTCGTCATTCGTTCAAGGTAATTCTCTGTGGTCGTCATCCGTTCAGGGTAATTCTTTGTGGTCGTCATCCGTTCAGGGTAATTCTCTGTGGTCGTCATCCGTTCAGGGTAATTCTCTGTGGTCGTCAGCGTTCAGGGTAATTCTCTGTGGTCGTCATCTGTTCAGGGTCATTCTCTGTGGTCGTCATCCGTTCAGGGTCATTCTCTGTGGTCGTCATCCGTTCAGGGTCATTCTCTGTGGTCGTCATCCGTTCAGGGTCATTCTCTGTGGTCGTCATCCGTTCAGGGTCATTCTCTGTGGTCGTCATCCGTTCAGGGTAATTCTTTGTGGTCGTCATCCGTTCAGGGTAATTCTTTGTGGTCGTCATCCGTTCAGGGTCATTCTCTGTGGTCGTCATCCGTTCAGGGTAATTCTTTGTGGTCGTCATCCGTTCAGGGTAATTCTCTGTGGTCGTCAGCGTTCAGGGTAATTCTCTGTGGTCGTCAGCGTTCAGGGTAATTCTCTGTGGTCGTCAGCGTTCAGGGTCATTCTCTGTGGTCGTCATCCGTTCAGGGTCATTCTCTGTGGTCGTCATCCATTCAGGGTCATTCTTTGTGGTCGTCATCCGTTCAGGGTAATTCTCTGTGGTCGTCAGCGTTCAGGGTAATTCTCTGTGGTCGTCAGTGTTCAGGGTAATTCTCTGTGGTCGTCAGTGTTCAGGGTAATTCTCTGTGGTCGTCATCCGTTCAGGGTAATTCTCTGTGGTCGTCATCGTTCAGGGTAATTCTCTGTGGTCGTCATCTGTTCAGGGTAATTCTCTGTGGTCGTCAGCGTTCAGGGTAATTCTCTGTGGTCGTCAGTGTTCAGGGTAATTCTCTGTGGTCGTCAGTGTTCAGGGTAATTCTCTGTGGTCGTCATCCGTTCAGGGTAATTGTCTGTGGTCGTCAGCGTTCAGAGTAATTCTCTGTGGTCGTCATCCGTTCAGGGTAATTCTCTGTGGTCGTCATCTGTTCAGGGTAATTCTCTGTGGTCGTCATCCGTTCAGGGTAATTCTCTGTGGTCGTCATCCGTTCAGGGTAATTCTCTGTGGTCGTCAGCGTTCAGGGTAATTCTCTGTGGTCGTCATCCGTTCAGGGTAATTCTCTGTGGTCGTCAGCGTTCAGGGTAATTCTCTGTGGTCGTCATCCATTCAGGGTAATTCTCTGTGGTTGTCAGCGTTCAGAGTAATTCTCTGTGGTCGTCATCCGTTCAGGGTAATTCTCTGTGGTCGTCAGCGTTCAGGGTAATTCTCTGTGGTCGTCAGTGTTCAGGGTAATTCTCTGTGGTCGTCAGTGTTCAGGGTAATTCTCTGTGGTCGTCATCCGTTCAGGGTAATTCTCTGTGGTCGTCATCGTTCAGGGTAATTCTCTGTGGTCGTCATCTGTTCAGGGTAATTCTCTGTGGTCGTCAGCGTTCAGGGTAATTCTCTGTGGTCGTCAGTGTTCAGGGTAATTCTCTGTGGTCGTCAGTGTTCAGGGTAATTCTCTGTGGTCGTCATCCGTTCAGGGTAATTGTCTGTGGTCGTCAGCGTTCAGAGTAATTCTCTGTGGTCGTCATCCGTTCAGGGTAATTCTCTGTGGTCGTCATCTGTTCAGGGTAATTCTCTGTGGTCGTCATCCGTTCAGGGTAATTCTCTGTGGTCGTCATCCGTTCAGGGTAATTCTCTGTGGTCGTCAGCGTTCAGGGTAATTCTCTGTGGTCGTCATCCGTTCAGGGTAATTCTCTGTGGTCGTCAGCGTTCAGGGTAATTCTCTGTGGTCGTCATCCATTCAGGGTAATTCTCTGTGGTTGTCAGCGTTCAGAGTAATTCTCTGTGGTCGTCATCCGTTCAGGGTAATTCTCTGTGGTCGTCATCTGTTCAGGGTAATTCTCTGTGGTCGTCATCCGTTCAGGGTCATTCTCTGTGGTCGTCATCCGTTCAGGGTAATTCTTTGTGGTCGTCATCCGTTCAGGGTAATTCTCTGTGGTCGTCAGCGTTCAGGGTAATTCTCTGTGGTCGTCATCCGTTCAGGGTAATTCTCTGTGGTCGTCAGTGTTCAGGGTAATTCTCTGTGGTCGTCAGTGTTCAGGGTAATTCTCTGTGGTCGTCATCCGTTCAGGGTAATTCTCTGTGGTCGTCATCCGTTCAGGGTAATTCTCTGTGGTCGTCATCCATTCAGGGTAATTCTCTGTGGTCGTCATCCGTTCAGGGTAATTCTTTGTGGTCGTCATCCATTCAGGGTCATTCTCTGTGGTCGTCAGCGTTCAGGGTAATTCTCTGTGGTCGTCATCCGTTCAGGGTAATTCTCTGTGGTCGTCATCCGTTCAGGGTAATTCTCTGTGGTCGTCAGCGTTCAGGGTAATTCTCTGTGGTCGTCAGCGTTCAGGGTAATTCTCTGTGGTCGTCAGCGTTCAGGGTAATTCTCTGTGGTCGTCAGCGTTCAGGGTAATTCTCTGTGGTCGTCAGCGTTCAGGGTAATTCTCTGTGGTCGTCAGCGTTCAGGGTAATTCTCTGTGGTCGTCAGCGTTCAGGGTAATTCTCTGTGGTCGTCAGCGTTCAGGGTCATTCTCTGTGGTCGTCATCCGTTCAGGGTCATTCTCTGTGGTCGTCATCCGTTCAGGGTCATTCTTTGTGGTCGTCATCCGTTCAGGGTAATTCTCTGTGGTCGTCAGCGTTCAGGGTAATTCTCTGTGGTCGTCAGTGTTCAGGGTAATTCTCTGTGGTCGTCAGTGTTCAGGGTAATTCTCTGTGGTCGTCATCCGTTCAGGGTAATTCTCTGTGGTCGTCATCGTTCAGGGTAATTCTCTGTGGTCGTCATCTGTTCAGGGTAATTCTCTGTGGTCGTCAGCGTTCAGGGTAATTCTCTGTGGTCGTCAGTGTTCAGGGTAATTCTCTGTGGTCGTCATCCGTTCAGGGTAATTCTCTGTGGTCGTCAGTGTTCAGGGTAATTCTCTGTGGTCGTGTTCTGTATAGAACTACAGCCTCTCTCTCTCTACACCAGACCTGCACTACAGCCTCTCTCTCTCTACACCAGACCTGCACTATGTTCTGTATAGAACTACAGCCTCTCTCTCTACACCAGACCAGAACTACAGCCTCTCTCTCTCTCTCTCTACACCAGACCAGAACTACAGCCTCTCTCTGTGTCAGACCTGGGTCCAGATACTATTTGAAGTCTTTCAAATATTTTGAGCGTTTGCTCGAGTCTACCTGGAGTGTCAGATGGGACTATTCTATTGGTTCTCATTCTGCCATGCAAACTCAAGCAAGCCCAGATAAAGCACCTCCGTCACTTGGTCCTGTCGTTGTTCTCAACGTTCTACAGATGCCGCAGTATATCGATGTCCAACTGAAGGTTGATTCTCGGTCTCTGAACAAATTTGGGAAGGGGAACCTCGTCAGTTGTCCAACTGAAGGTATTCAAACCAAAGTTTATTGGTCATGTGGCCCAAATAAAACAGGTGTAGGATTTAAATGTGTCTAATGCATTTAACACAACCCCTCTGAATCAGAGAGGTGCGGGAGGGGGGGGTGACCTAATCGCCATCCACGTCTTCGGGCGCCCGGGTAACATTGGGTTAACCTTGCCTTGCTCGGGGGATTCGATCCACCAACCTTTCGGTTACTGGCCCAACACTGCCGCTACCTGCTAATGACTGTTTCGTCAAAATTACACTATATAGTGTCCTTGGAAATATGATGACATTGCTCAAGTAGACAAATACTTTGTGTGGATAAACTTTGCCATCATTATGTTTATTTTAGAGAGGTGGCAATGTTGCTGTGAACTAGCAAAGTTTGTCACAAATTACTAGCAATACTAATGTTAGCGAGCTAGAACGTCAGTGACCACCCCTTAACCTTAATCAAATTGGTAGTTTACACCGATTTGCAGATGTTATCGCAGGTGCAGCGAAAGGCTTGTGTTTCTACCTCCAACGGTGCAGTAATATACCATAACAGTGCACACAATACCCCATAATAACAAAGTGAAAACAGATTTAAAATCAGAAATACCTTATTCAGATACTTTCCTGTGAGAATCGAAATTGAGCTCAGGTGCATCCTGTTTCTATTGATCATCCTTGAGATGTTTCTACAACTTGATTGGAGTCCACTTGTGGTAAAAAATCAATTGATGTCTGTAGCTTTGAAGGTCCCCAAGAACATAGTGGCCTCCATCATTCTTAAATGGAAGAAGTTTTGAACTGCCTGCTAGGCCAAATCTGAGCAATCTCCGAGATCAAGTAGTCCCTGACGCGGCTCTCTATCCCCTTTTTATAATCTGTGATTGTCTGGAGTCCCTGCCACATATGTCTTGGGTCTGAGCCATTGAATTGCAACTCCACTTTGTCCCTGTACGTTTTGCCTATTTGATATTCAGATCTGTTCGTACACAACCATGTTCCCAGTCACCTTGATTTAAAGCTTTCAGTATTGCTCCAACGCCTCCCATTTATCCACGTTTCTAATCGTCAAAAATTGGTCAAGACCAACGTTGAACAGTCCTCCACCTGTGTGTCGGAGATGTTGATAGAATTTCAGGACCTAAAAAATTGTAATGCTTCTAACGTCAATTTGGCCACACTAGTTACAAAAGCTTGTCTTTACAAATGATTTTGTCTCATTCTTGAAATGTTGTTGTTGTTTCTAAGCCGTACTAATAATGAAGCATTTTAGACCTACATCTCATTTATTATTATTTATTGATTTATTGAGTAGAATAGTCAACTACCCATCAGTGGTAAAATGCATGTTCAAAACATTTAGACTTAGACGGGCAACTCATGCAACGATCTCGAATAGTAAATAAATAAATACATTTATCTCAAATAGTATTTGAACGCAGTTCTGGGCATTTTGAAACGATCTCGAATAGTATTTGAACCCAGTTCTGGGCATTTTGAAACGATCTCGAATAGTATTTGAACCCAGTTCTGGGCATTTTGAAACGATCTCGAATAGTATTTGAACCCAGTTCTGGGCATTTTGAAACGATCTCGAATAGTATTTGAACCCAGTTCTGGGCATTTTGAAACGATCTCGAATAGTATTTGAACCCAGTTCTGGGCATTTTGAAACGATCTCGAATAGTGTTTGAACCCAGTTCTGGGCATTTTGAAACGATCTCGAATAGTGTTTGAACCCAGTTCTGGGCATTTTGAAACGATCTCGAATAGTGTTTGAACCCAGTTCTGGGCATTTTGAAACGATCTCGAATAGTGTTTGAACCCAGTTCTGGGCATTTTGAAACTATCTCGAATAGCCTCAGCCTTCACCCGCCATCAATTCTACTGTATAAACCTTAGCCCTTTTTGATTCAGCTTTATGTGCGATTTAAATAATAACAAATTAACGACCGTCGTTCCTCCCTTCCTTCGTCCTCAAGTCCCCGGTCGTCCCTTGTGTTGTGACATTATAGAAATGTTATATTCATATTTCACTGAAAAGACTCCCTAGGAAGAACACCATGGTTCTAACGCTAAATATGGGAGAGGGAGAGGGAGAGAGAGACTCAGGGAGAGAGAGACTTGGGGAGAGAGAGAGAGACTCAGGGAGAGAGAGAGAGAGAGACTCAGGGAGAGACTCAGGGAGAGAGAGAGACTCAGGGAGAGAGAGAGACTCAGGGAGAGAGAGAGAGACTCAGGGAGAGAGAGAGAGAGAGACTCAGAGAGAGAGAGACTCAGGGAGAGACTCAGGGAGAGAGAGAGAGACTCAGGGAGAGACACAGGGGGGGAGAGAGAGACACAGGGGGGGAGAGAGAGACTCAGGGAGAGACAGGGGGAGAGAGAGACTCAGGGAGAGACAGGGGGAGAGAGAGACTCAGGGAGAGACAGGGGGAGAGAGAGAGAGACAGGGAGAGACAGGGGGAGAGAGAGAGACTCAGGGAGAGACTCAGGGGGAGATAGAGAGACTCAGGGAGAGACTCAGGGGGGGAGAGAGAGAGATAGAGAGCTTCTCTTATAACCGTCTCCCCTAGACACACAGAGAGAGAGAGAGAGATGTCTCTCCTACACATCAGAGAGAGAGAGAGATGTCTCATGTCTCTCCTACACATCAGCGAGAGAGACAGATGTCTCATGTCTCTCCTACACATCAGAGAGAGAGACAGATGTCTCATGTCTCTCCTACACATCAGAGAGAGAGAGAGATGTCTCATGTCTCTCCTACACATCAGCGTCTCACTAAACACAATTTCCTGGCCTCCACATAAGATCCTAAAAACCATGCCGGATCTAATGTTTTTCATCCAGTTTCTTCATCCCCATTGGCTGTACTGTAAATCATTTCAGAAGATAGATACTCGACTGGTCCTGCATCCCAAATGGTTCCCTATTCCCTATGTACAGCGCCTGGCTCGACTGGTCCTACATCCCAAATGGTTCCCTATTCCCACAGCGCCTGGCTCGACTGGTCCTACATCCCAAATGGTTCCCTATTCCCACAGGGCCTGGCTCGACTGGTCTTGCATCCCAAATGGTTCCCTATTCCCTATGTACAGCTCCTTCAGAAAGTAGTCATACCGCTCCACTTTTTCAACATTTGTGTTACAGCATTTTACATTTATGACATGTTTTTCTGTTTTGATTTTGTGTACTGGTTTATTATAATGTCGAAGTGAAACTATGTTTTCGTAACGTTTTTACAAATTACATTTTTAATTATGAAAAGCTGAAATGTATTGAGTCAATAACTATTCAACCCTTTTGTTATGGCAAGCCTAAATAAGTTCAGGAGTAAAAATGTGCTTAAAAAGTCACAATAAGTTACATGGACTCACTCTGTGTGCAATAGTGGTGTTTAACATGATTATCTCTGTACCCCACAAATACAATTATCTTTAAGGTGCCTGTCGAGCAGTGCATTTCAAACACAGATTCAACCACAAAGACCAGGGAGGTTTTCCAATGCCTCGCAAAGAAGGGCACCTATTGGTAGATGGGTTAACAAACAAAACAGACATTGAATATGCCTTTGAACATGGTGAAGTTATTAATTACACTTTGGATGGTGTATCAATACACCCAGTCACTACAATGATACAGGAATCCTTCCTAACTCAGTTGCCGGAGAGGAAGGAAACCGCTCAGGGATTTTACCATGAGGTCAATGGTGACTTTAAAACAGTTACAGAGTTTCATGGCTGTGATGGGAGACAACTGAGGATGGATCAACAACATTGTAGTTACTCATCAATACTAACCTAAATTACAGAGTGAAAAGAAGGAAGCCTGTACAGAATAAAAATATTCCAAAACATGCATCCTGTTTGCAACAAGGAGCTAAAGTAAAACTAAAAACTGTGTCGAAGAAATCAACTTTAAGACGAGTTTTGGGTTAACACACCACTGAGTACCACTCTAAATATTCTCAATGGGGACCGTCAATGCTACAGAAATTTTTTGGTACCCTTCCCCCAGATTTGTGCCTAGACACAATCCTGAGTTCCACAGACAATTCCTTCAACCTCTTGGCTTGTTTTTTTTTGCTCTGACATGCACTGTCAGCTGTGGGACCTTTTATACAAACCGTTGTGTGCCTTTCCAAATCATGTCCAATCAAATTCATTTGCCAGAGGTGGACTCCAATGAAGTTGTAGGGACATCTCAAATATGATCAATGACAACAGGATGCAACTGAGCTCAATTTCGAGTCTCATAGTAAAGGGTCTGAATACTTACAGTTGAAGTTGGATGTTTACATACACCTTAGCCAAATACATTTAAACTCAGTTTTTAACCATTCCTGACATTTAATCCTAGTAAACATTTCCTGTTTTAGGTCAGTTAGGATCACCATGTTATTTTAAGAATGTGAAATGTCAGAATAATAGTAGAGAGAATGATTTATTTCAGCTTTTATTTATTTCATCACATTCCCAGTAGGTCAGAAGTTTACATACACTCAATTAGTACTTGGTAACCTTGCCTTTAAATTGTTTAACTTGGGTCAACTGTTTCGGGTAGCCTTCCACAAGCTTCCCACAATAAGTTGGGTGAATTTTGGCCCATTCCTCCTGACAGAGCTGGTGTAACTGAGTCAGGTTTGTAGGCCTCCTTGCTCGCACACGCTTTATTCAGTTCTGCCCACAACTTTTCTATAGGATTGAGGTCAGGGCTTTGTGATGGCCACTCCAATACCTTGACTTGGTTGTCCTTAAGCCATTTTGCCACAACTTGGAAGTATGCTTGGGGTCATTGTCCATTTGAAAGACCCATTTGCGACCAAGCTTTAACTTCCTGACTGATGTCTTGAGATGTTGCTTCAATATATCCACATGTTCCTTCCTCATGGTGCCATTTATTTTGTGAAGTGCACAAGTCCCTCCTACAGCAAAGCACCCCCACAACATGATGCTGCAACCCCTGTGCTTCACGGTTGGGATGGTGTTCTTCGGCTTACAAGCCTCCCCCTTCTTCCTCCAAACATAACAATGGTCATTATGGCCAAACAATTCTATTTTTGTTTCATCAGGCCAGAGGACATTTCTCCAGAAAGTACAATCTTTGTCCCCATGTGCAGTTGCAAACCGTGATCTGGCTTTTTTATGGCGGTTTTGGAGCAGTGGCTTCTTCGTTGCTGAGCGGCCTTTCAGGTTATGTCGATATAGGACCTGTTTTACTGTGGATATAGATACTTTTGTACTTGTTTCCTCCAGCATCTTCACAAGGTACTTTGCTGTTGTTCTGGGATTGATTTGTACTTTTCGCACCAAGAGATGCTGCCTCGCTTCACGTTCCTAGGAAACTAAGCAGTATTTTTTTTTTAATGTTATTTCTCACAACCCCGGAAAATCTTAGGTTTTATTACATGCAGCCGGGAGGAACTATTGGATATAAGAGCAACTTCTGGTCAGGCTCCGTAGATGGGCGCACCGCTCCCTAGTATACTACTCTCCAGTCTCTTGACAACAAGGTAGACGAAATTGAGCAAGGGTTGCATTCCAGAGAGACATCAGAGATTGTAACTTTCTCTGTTACACGGAAACATGGCTCACTCGAGACACGCTATCTGAGTCGGTACAGCCACCTGGTTTCTTCGCATCCTGCCGACAGAAACAAACATCTCTCTGGTAAGAAGAAGGGCGGGGATGTATTCCTTATGATTAACGACTCATGGTGTGATCATAACAACATACAGGAACTCAAGTCCTTTTGTTCACCTGACCTATAATTCCTCACAATCAAATGCAGACCATATTATCTACCAAGAGAATTCTCTTCGATCATAATCACAGTCGTGTATATTACCCACCAAACAGACACCTTGACGGCCCTGAAAGAACATCATTGGACTCTATGTAAACTGGAAACCATATATCCCGAGGTTGCATTTATTGTAGCAGGGGTTTTAACAAGGCTAATCTGAAAACAAGGCTCCCCAAATTCTATCAGCATATCGATTGAGCTACCAAGGCTGGCAAAACCCTAGACCATTGTTATTCTAACTTCTGCGACACAAATAATCCCCCGCCATCCCTTTGGAAAACGACTCCATTTTGTTGCTCCCTGCCTATAGACAGATACTAAAACCGGAAGCTCCCGCACTCAGGTCTGTTCAACGCTGGTCAGACCAATCGGATTCCACGCGTCAAGATTGCTTCAATCACGTGGACTGGGTTATGTTCCGCATTGCGGCGAACAACAACATTGACGAATACGCTGATTCGGTGAACGAGATTATTAGCAAGTGCATCAGGGGATGTTATACCAACAGCAAGGATTAAAACATTCCACAACCAGAAACCGTGGATTGATGGCAGCATTCGTGCAAAACTGAAAGCGCGAACCACTGCTTTTAATCAGGGCAAGGTGACCGGAACATGACCGAATACAGTGTAGCTATTCCCTCCGCAAGATAATCAAACAAGCTGAGCGTCAGTACAGAGACAAAGTGGAGTCTCAATTCAACGGCTCAGACACGTGGCAGGGTCTACAGTCATTCACGGACTACAAAAGAAAAACCAGCCCCGTTGCAGACCAACTTTTTTGCTCGCTTTGCGGACAATACAGTGCCACTGACATGGCCCACTACCAAAACCTGCGGACTCTCCTTCACTGCAGCCGACATGAGTAAAACATTTAAACGTGTTAACCCTCGCAAGGCTGCAGGCCCAGACGGCATCCCCAGCCGCGTCCTCAGAGCATGCGCAGACCAGCTGGTTGGTGTGTTTACAGACATATTCAATCAATCATTATCCCAGTCTGCTGTTCCCACATGCTTCAAGAGGGCCACCATTGTTCCTGTTCCCAAGAAAGCTAAGGGTTCTTGAGATAAATGACTACCGCCCTGTAGCACTCACTTCCGTCATCATGATGTGCTTTGAGAGACTAGTCAAGGACTATATCATCTCCACCCTACCTGACACCCTAGACCCACTCCAATTTCCTTACCGCCCCAATAGATCCACAGACAATGCAATCGCCATCACACTGCACACTGCCCTAACCCATCTGGACAAGAGGAATACCTATGTGAGAATGCTGTTCATCGATTACAGCTCAGCATTTAACACCATAGTACCCTCCAAACTCGTCATCAATCTCGAGACCCTGGGCCTCGACCCCGCCCTGTACAACTGGGTCCTGGACTTCCTGATGGGCCGCCCCCAGGTGGTGAGGGTAGGTAACAACATCTGCACCCCGCTGATCCTCAACACTGGGGCCCCACAAGGGTGCGTTCTCAGCTCTCTCCTGTACTCCCTGTTCACCCATGACTGCGTGGCCATGCACGCCTCCAACTCAATCATCAAGTTTGTAAACGACACGACAGATTAGGCTTGATTATCAACAACGACGAGACGGCCTACAGGGAGGAGGTGAGGGCCCTCGGACTATGGTGTCAGGAAAATAACCTCACACTCAATGTCTACATAACAAAGGAGATGATCGTGGACTTCAGGAAACAGCAGAGGGAACACCCCCCTATCCACATCAATGGGACAGTAGTGGAGAGGGTGGAGTTTTAAGTTCCTTGGCGTACACATCACAGACAAACTGAAATGGTCCACCCACACAGACAGCGTCGTGAAGAAGGCGCAGCAGCGCCTCTTCAACCTCAGGAGGCTGAAGAAGTTTGGCTTGTCACCAAAAACACTCACAAACTTTTACAGATGCGCAATCGAGAGCAACCTGTCGGGCTGTATCACCGCCTGGTACGGCAACTGCTCCACCCATATCCGTAAGGCTCTCCAGAGGGTAGTAAGGTCTGCACAACGCATCACCGGGGACAAACTACCTGCCCTCCAGGACACCTACACCACCCGATGTCACAGGAAGGCCAAAAAGATCATCAAGGACAACAACCACCCGAGCCACTGCCTGTTCATCCCGCTATCATCCAGAAGGAGAGGTCAGTAGAGGTGAATCAAAGCAGGGACCGAGAGACTGAAAAACAGCTTCTATCTCAAGGCCATCAGACTGTTAAACAGCCACCACTAACATTGAGTGGCTGCTGCCAACACACTGACTCAACTCCAGCCACTTTAATAATGGGAATTGATGGGAAATGATGTCAAATATATCACTAGCCACTTTAAACAATGCTACCTAATATAATGTTTACATACCCTACATTATTCATCTCATATGTATATGTATATACTGTACTCTATATCATCTACTGCATCTTTATGTAATACATGTATCACTAGCCACTTTAACTATGCCACTTTGTTTACATACTCATCTCATATGTATATACTGCACTCAATACCATCTACTGTATCTTGCCTATGCCGCTCTGTGCCATCACTCATTCATATATCTTTATGTACATATTCTTTATCCCCTTACACTTGTGTGTATAAAGTATTTGTTGTGAAATTGTTAGGTTGTATTACTTGTTAGATATTACTGCATGGTCGGAACTAGAAGCACAAGCATTTCACTACCCTCGCATTAACATCTGCTAACCATGTGACCATTAACATCTGCTAACCATGTGACCATTAACATCTGTTAACCATGTGACCATTAACATCTGCTAACCATGTGACCATTAACATCTGCTAACCATGTGACCATTAACATCTGCTAACCATGTGACCATTAACATCTGCTAACCATGTGACCAATAACATCTACTAACCATGTGACCAATAACATCTACTAACCATGTGCCCCATTAACATCTGCTAACCATGTGACCCATTAACATCTGCTAACCATGTGTATGTGACCATTAACATCTACTAACCATGTGACCCATTAACATCTGCTAACCATGTGTATGTGACCATTAACATCTGATAACCATGTGACCATTAACATCTGCTAACCATGTGACCATTAACATCTGCTAACCATGTGACCATTAGCATCTGCTAACCATGTGACCAATAACATCTACTAACCATGTGACCAATAACATCTACTAACCATGTGACCCATTAACATCTGCTAACCATGTGTATGTGACCATTAACATCTGCTAACCATGTGACCATTAACATCTGCTAACCATGTGACCATTAACATCTGCTAACCATGTGACCATTAACATCTGCTAACCATGTGACCATTAACATCTGCTAACCATGTGACCATTAACATCTGCTAACCATGTGACCATTAACATCTGCTAACCATGTGACCATTAACATCTGCTAACCATGTGACCATTAACATCTGCTAACCATGTGACCCATTAACATCTGCTAACCATGTGACCATTAACATCTGCTAACCATGTGACCAATAACATCTGATAACCATGTGACCATTAACATCTGCTAACCATGTGACCATTAACATCTGCTAACCATGTGACCATTAACATCTGCTAACCATGTGACCATTAACATCTGCCAACCATGTGACCAATAACATCTGCTAACCATGTGACCATTAACATCTGCTAACCATGTGACCATTAACATCTGCTAACCATGTGACCATTAACATCTGCTAACCATGTGACCCATTAACATCTGCTAACCATGTGACCCATTAACATCTGCTAACCATGTGACCCATTAACATCTGCTAACCATGTGACCATTAACATCTGCTAACCATGTGACCCATTAACATCTGCTAACCATGTGACCATTAACATCTGCTAACCATGTGACCCATTAACATCTGCTAACCATGTGACCATTAACATCTGCTAACCATGTGACCATTAACATCTGCTAACCATGTGACCCATTAACATCTGCTAACCATGTGTATGTTACAATTTTTAATTGGATTTGCAAAGTACATGAATCTCTAGGAGACAGAACGCGTCTCCTTCCTGAGCGGTATGCCCACTGCGTGGTCCCAAGGTGTTTATACTTGCGTACTATTGTTTGTATAGATGAACGTGGTAGATTCAGGCGTTTGGAAATTGCTCCCAAGGATGAACCACACTTGTGGAGGTCTACAATTTTTTTTCTGAGGTCTTGGCTAATTTCTTTTGATTTTCCCATGATGTCAAGCAAAGAGACACTGAGTTTGAAGGTAGGCCTTGAAATACATCCACAGGTACACCTCCAATTGACTCAAATTATGTCAATTAGCCTATCAGAAGCTTCTAAAGCCATGACATCCCTTTCTGGAATGTTCCAAGCTGTTTAAAGGCACAGTCAATTTACTGTATGTAAACTTCTGACCCACTGGAATTGTGATACAGTGAATTATAAGTTAAATAACCTGTCTGTAAACAATTGCTGGAAAAATTACTTGTGTCCTAACCGACTTGCCAAAACTATAGTTTGATAACAATACATTTGTGGAGTGGTTGAAAAAATAGTTTTAATGACTCCAACCTATGTGTGTGTAAACTTCAGGCTTCATCTGTATGTAAATAAGGTATTTGTTTTTTATAAATTAGCAAAAATTTCTAAACATGTCCTCACTTTGTCATTATGGTGTATTGTGTGTAGATTGCTGAGGATTTTTTATTTTTATGATTTAATCCATTTTAGAATAAGGCTATAAAGTAAGACATTTTGAAAAAGGTCAAGGGGTCTGAGTATTGTCCGAAGGCACTGTACACTGAAGATGCTTAACAAGATGGTGTTGGATGTTCCCATGTGGCCTAGTTACTGTTTTGACTTAAATCGTCTTGAAAATTATTGTCTAACAAAGATCAACAACCATTTCTGGCATATTTGCATAAATGCCAGATGGGCTGGTCCATTTTTACCCAGTGGGCTAAGTATTTTTTGTTGTTGTTGTGGTGTTATTTTGTGCAGAATGTGCCGGTGTTAGAAATGCAAACATTGTTCAATCCAATACAAAGCTCTGAGAGACTTAACCAGAAAGACTTACAGCTGTAATCATTGCCAAAGGGATTCTAACATGTATTGACCTCAGGGGTGTGAACACTGATGTAAACAAGATATTTGTAGATTTGTATTTCATTTTCAATATTTTTTTTTAACATGTTTTCACTTTGTCATTATGGGGTATTGGGGTAGATGGGTAAAAACCTCGACTACCCCCTCCTCCACCTCTTAAACCCCGCTCTTCTAACACCCCCTCCCCCCACACCCCCTCCTCCACCTCTTACACCTCCTCCTCCACCTCTCACACCCCCCTCTTCCAACACCCCCCCCCACACCCTCTCCTCCACCTCTTAAACCCCCCTCTCCCAACACCCCCCCCACACCCCCTCCTCCACCTCTCACACCCCCCTCTCCCCACACCCACACCCCCTCCCCCACACCCCCTCCTCCACCTCTTACACCCCCTCCTCCACCTCTCACACCCCCCTCTTCCAACACCCCCCCCCACACCCTCTCCTCCACCTCTTAAACCCCCCTCTCCCAACACCCCCCCACACCCCCTCCTCCACCTCTCACACCCCCCTCTCCCCACACCCACACCCCCTCCCCCACACCCCCTCCTCCACCTCTTACACCCCCTCCTTCACCTCTCACACCCCCTCCTCCCACACCCCCTCCTTCACCTCTCACACCCCCCTCTCCCAACACCCCCTCCCCCCACACCCCCTCCTTCACCTCTCACACCCCCTCTCCCAACACCCCCTCCTTCACCTCTCACACCCCCTCCCCCCACACCCCCTCCTCCCACACCCCCTCCTTCACCCCATCTCACACCCCCTCTCCCAACACCCCCTCCTTCACCTCTCACACCCCCTCTCCCAACACCCCCTCCTTCACCTCTCACACCCCCTCTCCCAACACCCCCTCCTCCCACACCCCCTCTCCCAACACCCCCTCTCCCCACACCCCCTCCTCCCACACCCCCTCTCCCAACACCCCTCCCCTCAAACCCCCTCCTCCCACACCCCCTCCTCCACCTCTCACACCCCCCTCTCCCAACACCCCCTCCCTTCACACCCCCTCCCCCCACACCCCCTTCTCCCACACCCCCTCCTCCACCTCTCACACCCCCCTCTCCCAACACCCCCTCTCCCCACACCCCAGCCTGCTAAGGAAGAGAGGGAGGGAGGGGGGGGGGAGCTTTTTTTAATGCATATTAAATGTATTCTTTATCCACTTTGTTATGCCACCTTCAGAGACACTCATGTGTTTAACATGAAATACGTCTTGACAGGTCTTTTAAACAGGCTCCTGTATTAAACATCCCTGTCAAGCACCTTTCCCTCTCTAGTCCTGCTGCTCTGCTTGTGGCAGCTGACTACCAATCACCTCGTATGTATTCCAGGTATCTCCTACTGCTGTAATTTAACGTCTGACATCTCTGGGCAACAATTCAACTGTAATTTATATATTTTTTTCATCCGGGCTTCAGTTCGCATCACATCCAATGATCTATCAGGGTTCATCTCTTCCTGCTCCTAAATGCCACTCTATTCTCTATAGGCAGTAGTCATTTTGAAGCAGGGTCTGGTCGGACGTAGTGCACTATATAGGGAATAGGGTGCCATTAGGGCTCTGGTCGGATGTAGTGCACTATATATGGAATAGGGTGCCATCAGGGCTCTGGTCGGACGTGGTGCACTATATAGGGAATAGGGTGCCATTAGGGCTCTGGTCAGACATAGTGCACTATATAGGGAATAGTGTGCCATTAGGGCTCTGGTCGGACGTAGTGCACTATATAGGGAATAGGGTGCCATTAGGGCTCTGGTCGGACGTAGTGCACTATATAGGGAATAGGGTGCCATTAGGGCTCTGGTCGGACGTAGTGCACTATATAGGGAATAGGGTGCCATTAGGGCTCTGGTCGGACGTAGTGCACTATATAGGGAATAGGGTGCCATTAGGGCTCTGGTCGGACGTAGTGCACTATATAGGGAATAGGGTGCCATTAGGGCTCTGGTCGGACGTAGTGCACTATATAGGGAATAGGGTGCCATTAGGGCTCTGGTCGGATGTAGTGCACTATATAGGGAATAGGGTGCCATTAGGGCTCTGGTCGGATGTAGTGCACTATATAGGGAATAGGGTGCCATTAGGGCTCTGGTCGGATGTAGTGCACTATATAGGGAATAGGGTGCCATTAGGGCTCTGGTCGGACGTAGTGCACTATATAGGGAATAGGGTGCCATTAGGGCTCTGGTCGGACGTAGTGCACTATATAGGGAATAGGGTGCCATTAGGGCTCTGGTCGGACGTAGTGCACTATATAGGGAATAGGGTGCCATTAGGGCTCTGGTCGGATGTAGTGCACTATATAGGGAATAGGGTGCCATTAGGGCTCTGGTCGGATGTAGTGCACTATATAGGGAATAGGGTGCCATTAGGGCTCTGGTCGGACGTAGTGCACTATATAGGGAATAGGGTGCCATTAGGGCTCTGGTCGGACGTAGTGCACTATATAGGGAATAGGGTGCCATTAGGGCTCTGGTCGGACGTAGTGCACTATATAGGGAATAGGGTGCCATTAGGGCTCTGGTCGGACGTAGTGCACTATATAGGGAATAGGGTGCCATTAGGGCTCTGGTCGGACGTAGTGCACTATATAGGGAATAGGGTGCCATTAGGGCTCTGGTCGGACGTAGTGCACTATATAGGGAATAGGGTGCCATTAGGGCTCTGGTCGGACGTAGTGCACTATATAGGGAATAGGGTGCCATTAGGGCTCTGGTCGGACGTAGTGCACTATATAGGGAATAGGGTGCCATTAGGGCTCTGGTCGGACGTAGTGCACTATATAGGGAATAGGGTGCCGTTAGGGCTCTGGTCGGACGTAGTGCACTATATAGGGAATAGGGTGCCATTTGGGACCCGGAATAGCAGGCAAGCTTAGCTAATCTCAGCTCTTCAGAGAGAACTATAAAAGTAAATATTCCCAAATCACAGTGGAGGTTTTTAATAGATATACAAGGGATGGATAGGGAGGGGGTGGAGAGATGGAGGGGGTGGAGAGATGGAGGGGGTGGAGAGATGGAGGGGGTGGAGAGATGGAGGGGTTGGAGAGATGGAGGGGGTGGAGAGATGGAGGGGGTGGAGAGATGGATAGAGAGGGGGTGAAGAGATGGAGGGGGTGAAGAGATGGAGGGGGTGGAGAGATGGAGGGGGTGAAGAGATGGAGGGGGTGGAGAGATGGATAGGGAGGGGGTGGAGAGATGGAGGGGGTGAAGAGATGGAGGGGGTGAAGAGATGGATAGAGAGGGGGTGAAGAGATGGAGGGGGTGGAGAGATGGAGGGGGTGGAGAGATGGATAGAGAGGGGGTGGAGAGATGGAGGGGGTGAAGAGATGGATAGAGAGGGGGTGAAGAGATGGAGGGGGTGGAGAGATGGAGGGGGTGGAGAGATGGATAGAGAGGGGGTGGAGAGATGGAGGGGGTGAAGAGATGGATAGAGAGGGGGTGAAGAGATGGAGGGGGTGAAGAGATGGAGGGGGTGGAGAGATGGAGGGGGTGAAGAGATGGATAGAGAGGGGGTGGAGAGATGGAGGGGGTGAAGAGATGGATAGAGAGGGGGTGAAGAGATGGATAGAGAGGGGTGAAGAGATGGAGGGGGTGAAGAGATGGATAGAGAGGGGTGAAGAGATGGAGGGGGTGAAGAGATGGATAGGGAGGGGGTGGAGAGATGGAGGGGGGGTGGAGATGGAGGGGGGGAGAGATGGAGGGGGTGAAGAGATGGATAGAGAGGGGGTGGAGAGATGGAGGGGGTGAAGAGATGGATAGAGAGGGGGTGAAGAGATGGAGGGGGTGAAGAGATGGAGGGGGTGGAGAGATGGAGGGGGTGAAGAGATGGATAGAGAGGGGGTGGAGAGATGGAGGGGGTGAAGAGATGGATAGAGAGGGGGTGAAGAGATGGATAGAGAGGGGTGAAGAGATGGAGGGGGTGAAGAGATGGATAGAGAGGGGTGAAGAGATGGAGGGGGTGAAGAGATGGATAGGGAGGGGGTGAAGAGATGGAGGGGGAGGGGGTGAAGAGATGGATAGAGAGGGGGTGAAGAGATGGAGGGGGAGGGGGGTGGAGAGATGGATAGAGAGGGGGTGGAGAGATGGAGGGGGGGTGGAGATGGATAGGGAGGGGGTGGAGAGATGGATAGGGAGGGGGTGGAGAGATGGATAGAGAGGGGGTGGAGAGATGGATAGAGAGGGGGTGGAGAGATGGATAGAGAGGGGGTGGAGAGATGGATAGAGAGGGGGTGGAGAGATGGATAGGGAGAGGTGGAGAGAGGGAGGGGGTGGAGAGATGGATAGAGAGGGGGTGGAGAGATGGATAGAGAGGGGGTGGAGAGATGGATAGAGAGGGGGTGAAGAGATGGATAGAGAGGGGAGGGGGGAGATGGAGGGGATGGAGAGATGGATAGGGAGGGGGTGGAGAGATGGATAGAGAAGGGGTGGAGAGATGGATAGAGAAGGGGTGGAGAGGGTGGAGAGGGGGTGAAGAGATGGATAGAGAGGGGGTGAAGAGATGGATAGAGAGGGGGTGAAGAGATGGATAGAGAGGGGGTGAAGAGATGGATAGAGAGGGGGTGAAGAGATGGATAGAGAGGGGGTGAAGAGATGGATAGAGAGGGGGTGAAGAGATGGATAGAGAGGGGGTGAGAGATGGATAGAGAGGGGGTGGAGAGATGGATAGAGAGGGGGTGAAGAGATGGATAGAGAGGGGGTGGAGAGAGGGATAGAGAGGGGGTGGAGAGAGGGATAGAGAGGGGGTGGAGAGAGGGATAGAGAGGGGGTGGAGTGAGGGATAGAGAGGGGGTGGAGAGAGGGATAGAGAGGGGGTGGAGTGAGGGATAGACCAGAGACCAGTTCAAATGAAACTAGAGGTTGAGACTTTAATTCCCATACTGAGCTGACTGGTCACGCCATCTCCGTATAAGCTGCAAACACACAACAGTTCTCTCCCATTTCTCTCTGCAGATTGATTCTGTTATTTTGAAGGCGGTTTGGAGGAATTAAATAATATTATTCAAACAAGGAGATTCACCTTTCATAGACCTACTTCTCAGCTGCTCTGTTATCTACCACAGCTGCTCTGTTATCTACCACAGCTGCTCTGTTATCTACCACAGCTGCTCTGTTATCTACCACAGCTGCCGTGTCTGTTATCTACCACAGCTGCTCTGTTTTCTACCACAGCTGTTCTGTTATCTACCACAGCTGCTCTGTTTTCTACCACAGCTGCTCTGTTATCTACCACAGCTGCCGTGTCTGTTATCTACCACAGCTGCTCTGTTTTCTACCACAGCTGCTCTGTTATCTACCACATCTGCTCTGTTATCTACCACAGCTGCTCTGTTATCTACCACAGCTGCCGTGTATGTTTTCCACTCCAGCTACTCTGCTTGCATGATACTGCCAGATGAGTGTGACATTTGAAATCAACCAATAGAATGTTTTTGTAATCACAATTATATGTCATGGAGGTGAGTCAGTAGTCTGTTAATGCTGGGTAAATAGTGTGTGTGTCTGAATAACATTGACAAAATATTTAATCCAGCTCAGCGTGATTGAGAAACGCTGCAGTGATTCTAACAATCTGGTAATAAAATGAAACTTTTCAATTTCAAAGATAATGCAGCAACCCAAACAGATCAGAGATAATGCTGCAACCAAAATACATCGGAGATAATGCCGCAACCAAAACAGATCAGAGATAATGCCACTACCCAAACAGATCGGAGATAACACGGCTATGGAAACAGATCGGAGATAATGCCACTACCCAAACAGATCCGAGATAATGCTGCAACCAAAACAGATCGGAGATAATGCCACCATCCAAACAGATCGGAGATGATGCTGCAACCAAAATAGATCGGAGATAATGCCACTGCCCAAACAGATCAGAGATAATGCTGCAGCCGAAACAGATCAGAGATAATGCCACTACCCAAACAGATCAGATATTATGTGGCCACGGAAACAGATCAGAGATAATGTTGCTACCAAAACAGATCGGAGATAATGCTGCTACCAAAACAGATCAGAGATCATGCTGAACCAAAACAGATCGGAGATAATGCTGCCCCAAAACAGATACAAGACAATGCGGCCAACCAAACGGATCAGAGATAATGCCACTACCCAAACAGATCAGAGATAATGCAACTACCCAAACAGATCAGAGATGATGTCTCTACCCAAACAGATCAGAGATAATGCTGCTACCAAAACAGATCGGAGATAATGTCACAACGAAAATAGATCGGAGATAATGCCACTACCAAACAGATCAGAGATAATGTCACTACCCAAACAGACCAGAGATAATGCTGCTACCAAACAGATCAGAGATAATGTCCCTACCCAAACAGATCAGAGATAATGCCGCTACCAAACAGATCAGAGATCATGTCACTACCCAAACAGATCAGAGATAATGCTGCTACCAAACAGATCAGAGATTATGTCACTACCCAAACAGATCAGAGATAACGCCGCTACCAAAACAGATCAGAGATAATGCCGCTAACCAAACATATAAGAGACAATGCTGCTAACTAAACAGATCAGAGATAATGCCGCTAACCAAACAGATCAGAGAGAATGCGGTTACCAAAACAGATCAAATTACTGTGCTTCTACACCTGCATTGCTTGCTGTTTGGGGTTTTAGGCTGGGTTTCTGTACAGCACTTTGAGATATCAGCTGATGTACGAAGGGCTTTATAAATACATTTGATTGATTGAATTTGATTGATTGAATTGTCATTTTAATAATCAAAATAACTGTCTCATTATCCTAAAAAGACTAATTAAAAGCAAGGAACAAAATGCTGAAGTTTGAAAAGTTATGAATAATTAATTAAAATTGCATTATGTCCTACAAATGTAATGTTTGTGGAATGTTCCTTATTTTGTTTTATAATCTGGGTGGTTCGAGCCCTGAATGCTGATTGGCTGTCAGCTGTGGTATATCAAACCATATACCATGGATATGACAAAACATTTAATTACGTTGGTAACCAGTTCATAATAGCATGAAGGCACCTCGGGGTTTTGTGGCGTTTGGCCAATATACCACAGCTGAAGGCTGTGTCCAGGCGATGCGATGCGTCGTGCATAAGAACAGCCCCTAGACGTTGTGTACGATGCCACAAAACCCCCAGAGAGGTGCCTTAATCAGATCGCAGTATCTGGTGGTGGCAGCAGTCGTGAATCAGGCTGTTGATCCCTACTGTCCTGTGTCTCTGTTTTGACTGTGTGTGTGTGTGTGTGTTTTGATTTCAATATAACGTGTACATTACGCTGCAGCCTCTAAATATGACAAATACAAGTTCATTTGTGTGTGTGTGTGTTGTCGTAAATTGTTTGTCATGTGCACTAGCACAGTGCGTGTGAGTGTTCAAGTTGTTTGTCACGTGCACTAGCACAGGGGGTGTGTTTAAGTTGTTGTTTGTCACGTGCACTAGCACAGGGGGTGTGTTTAAGTTGTTGTTTGTCACGTGCACTAGCACAGGGGGTGTGTAAGTTGTTGTTTGTCACGTGCACTAGCACAGGGGGTGTGTTTAGTTGTTGTTTGTCACGTGCACTAGCACAGGGGGTGTGTTTAGTTGTTTGTCACGTGCACTAGCACAGTGTGTGTGAGTGTTCAAGTTGTTTGTCACGTGCACTAGCACAGGGGTGTGTTTAAGTTGTTGTTTGTCACGTGCACTAGCACAGGGGGTGTGTTTAGTTGTTGTTTGTCACGTGCACTAGCACAGTGCGTGTGTTTAGTTGTTGTTTGTCACGTGCACTAGCACAGGGCGTGTGTTTAGTTGTTGTTTGTCACGTGCACTAGCACAGGGCGTGTGTTTAGTTGTTGTTTGTCACGTGCACTAGCACAGTGCGTGTGTTTAGTTGTTGTTTGTCACGTGCACTAGCACAGGGCGTGTGTTTAGTTGTTGTTTGTCACGTGCACTAGCACAGGGGGTGTGTTTAGTTGTTGTTTGTCACGTGCACTAGCACAGGGGGTGTGTTTAGTTGTTGTTTGTCACGTGCACTAGCACAGTGTGTGTGAGTGTTCAAGTTGTTTGTCACGTGCACTAGCACAGGGGTGTGTTTAAGTTGTTGTTTGTCACGTGCACTAGCACAGGGGGTGTGTTTAGTTGTTGTTTGTCACGTGCACTAGCACAGTGCGTGTGTTTAGTTGTTGTTTGTCACGTGCACTAGCACAGGGCGTGTGTTTAGTTGTTGTTTGTCACGTGCACTAGCACAGGGGGTGTGTTTAGTTGTTGTTTGTCACGTGCACTAGCACAGGGGGTGTGTTTAGTTGTTGTTTGTCACGTGCACTAGCACAGGGGGTGTGTTTAGTTGTTGTTTGTCACGTGCACTAGCACAGGGGGTGTGTTTAGTAGTTGTTTGTCACGTGCACTAGCACAGGGCGTGTGTTTAGTTGTTGTTTGTCACGTGCACTAGCACAGGGCGTGTGTTTAGTTGTTGTTTGTCACGTGCACTAGCACAGGGCGTGTGTTTAGTTGTTGTTTGTCACGTGCACTAGCACAGGGGGTGTGTTTAGTTGTTGTTTGTCACGTGCACTAGCACAGGGCGTGTGTTTAGTTGTTGTTTGTCACGTGCACTAGCACAGGGGGTGTGTTTAGTTGTTGTTTGTCACGTGCACTAGCACAGGGGGTGTGTTTAGTTGTTGTTTGTCACGTGCACTAGCACAGGGCGTGTGTTTAGTTGTTGTTTGTCACGTGCACTAGCACAGGGCGTGTGTTAAGTTGTTGTTTGTCACGTGCACTAGCACAGGGCGTGTGTTAAGTTGTTGTTTGTCACGTGCACTAGCACAGGGGGTGTGTTTAGTTGTTGTTTGTCACGTGCACTAGCACAGTGCGTGTGTTTAGTTGTTGTTTGTCACGTGCACTAGCACAGGGCGTGTGTTAAGTTGTTGTTTGTCACGTGCACTAGCACAGGGGGTGTGTTTAGTTGTTGTTTGTCACATGCACTAGCACAGGGGGTGTGTTTAGTTGTTGTTTGTCACGTGCACTAGCACAGGGGGTGTGTTTAGTTGTTGTTTGTCACGTGCACTAGCACAGGGGGTGTGTTTAGTTGTTGTTTGTCACGTGCACTAGCACAGGGGGTGTGTTTAGTAGTTGTTTGTCACGTGCACTAGCACAGGGGGTGTGTTTAGTTGTTGTTTGTCACGTGCACTAGCACAGGGCGTGTGTTTAGTTGTTGTTTGTCACGTGCACTAGCACAGGGCGTGTGTTAAGTTGTTGTTTGTCACGTGCACTAGCACAGGGGGTGTGTTTAGTTGTTGTTTGTCACGTACACTAGCACAGGGGGTGTGTTTAGTTGTTGTTTGTCACGTGCACTAGCACAGGGCGTGTGTTTAGTTGTTGTTTGTCACGTGCACTAGCACAGTGCGTGTGTTAAGTTGTTGTTTGTCACGTGCACTAGCACAGGGGGTGTGTTTAGTTGTTGTTTGTCACGTGCACTAGCACAGGGGGTGTGTTTAGTTGTTGTTTGTCACGTGCACTAGCACAGGGGGTGTGTTTAGTTGTTGTTTGTCACGTGCACTAGCACAGGGCGTGTGTTTAGTTGTTGTTTGTCACGTGCACTAGCACAGGGGGTGTGTTTAGTTGTTGTTTGTCACGTGCACTAGCACAGGGGGTGTGTTTAGTTGTTGTTTGTCACGTGCACTAGCACAGGGGGTGTGTTTAGTTGTTGTTTGTCACGTGCACTAGCACAGGGGGTGTGTTTAAGTTGTTGTTTGTCACGTGCACTAGCACAGGGGGTGTGTTTAAGTTGTTGTTTGTCACGTGCACTAGCACAGGGGGTGTGTAAGTTGTTGTTTGTCACGTGCACTAGCACAGGGGGTGTGTTTAGTTGTTGTTTGTCACGTGCACTAGCACAGGGGGTGTGTTTAGTTGTTTGTCACGTGCACTAGCACAGTGTGTGTGAGTGTTCAAGTTGTTTGTCACGTGCACTAGCACAGGGGTGTGTTTAAGTTGTTGTTTGTCACGTGCACTAGCACAGGGGGTGTGTTTAGTTGTTGTTTGTCACGTGCACTAGCACAGTGCGTGTGTTTAGTTGTTGTTTGTCACGTGCACTAGCACAGGGCGTGTGTTTAGTTGTTGTTTGTCACGTGCACTAGCACAGGGCGTGTGTTTAGTTGTTGTTTGTCACGTGCACTAGCACAGTGCGTGTGTTTAGTTGTTGTTTGTCACGTGCACTAGCACAGGGCGTGTGTTTAGTTGTTGTTTGTCACGTGCACTAGCACAGGGGGTGTGTTTAGTTGTTGTTTGTCACGTGCACTAGCACAGGGGGTGTGTTTAGTTGTTGTTTGTCACGTGCACTAGCACAGTGTGTGTGAGTGTTCAAGTTGTTTGTCACGTGCACTAGCACAGGGGTGTGTTTAAGTTGTTGTTTGTCACGTGCACTAGCACAGGGGGTGTGTTTAGTTGTTGTTTGTCACGTGCACTAGCACAGTGCGTGTGTTTAGTTGTTGTTTGTCACGTGCACTAGCACAGGGCGTGTGTTTAGTTGTTGTTTGTCACGTGCACTAGCACAGGGGGTGTGTTTAGTTGTTGTTTGTCACGTGCACTAGCACAGGGGGTGTGTTTAGTTGTTGTTTGTCACGTGCACTAGCACAGGGGGTGTGTTTAGTAGTTGTTTGTCACGTGCACTAGCACAGGGGGTGTGTTTAGTAGTTGTTTGTCACGTGCACTAGCACAGGGCGTGTGTTTAGTTGTTGTTTGTCACGTGCACTAGCACAGGGCGTGTGTTTAGTTGTTGTTTGTCACGTGCACTAGCACAGGGCGTGTGTTTAGTTGTTGTTTGTCACGTGCACTAGCACAGGGGGTGTGTTTAGTTGTTGTTTGTCACGTGCACTAGCACAGGGCGTGTGTTTAGTTGTTGTTTGTCACGTGCACTAGCACAGGGGGTGTGTTTAGTTGTTGTTTGTCACGTGCACTAGCACAGGGGGTGTGTTTAGTTGTTGTTTGTCACGTGCACTAGCACAGGGCGTGTGTTTAGTTGTTGTTTGTCACGTGCACTAGCACAGGGCGTGTGTTAAGTTGTTGTTTGTCACGTGCACTAGCACAGGGCGTGTGTTAAGTTGTTGTTTGTCACGTGCACTAGCACAGGGGGTGTGTTTAGTTGTTGTTTGTCACGTGCACTAGCACAGTGCGTGTGTTTAGTTGTTGTTTGTCACGTGCACTAGCACAGGGCGTGTGTTAAGTTGTTGTTTGTCACGTGCACTAGCACAGGGGGTGTGTTTAGTTGTTGTTTGTCACGTGCACTAGCACAGGGGGTGTGTTTAGTTGTTGTTTGTCACGTGCACTAGCACAGGGGGTGTGTTTAGTTGTTGTTTGTCACGTGCACTAGCACAGGGGGTGTGTTTAGTTGTTGTTTGTCACGTGCACTAGCACAGGGGGTGTGTTTAGTAGTTGTTTGTCACGTGCACTAGCACAGGGGGTGTGTTTAGTTGTTGTTTGTCACGTGCACTAGCACAGGGCGTGTGTTTAGTTGTTGTTTGTCACGTGCACTAGCACAGGGCGTGTGTTAAGTTGTTGTTTGTCACGTGCACTAGCACAGGGGGTGTGTTTAGTTGTTGTTTGTCACGTACACTAGCACAGGGGGTGTGTTTAGTTGTTGTTTGTCACGTGCACTAGCACAGGGTGTGTGTTTAGTTGTTGTTTGTCACGTGCACTAGCACAGTGCGTGTGTTAAGTTGTTGTTTGTCACGTGCACTAGCACAGGGGGTGTGTTTAGTTGTTGTTTGTCACGTGCACTAGCACAGGGGGTGTGTTTAGTTGTTGTTTGTCACGTGCACTAGCACAGGGGGTGTGTTTAGTTGTTGTTTGTCACGTGCACTAGCACAGGGCGTGTGTTTAGTTGTTGTTTGTCACGTGCACTAGCACAGGGGGTGTGTTTAGTTGTTGTTTGTCACGTGCACTAGCACAGGGGGTGTGTTTAGTTGTTGTTTGTCACGTGCACTAGCACAGGGGGTGTGTTTAGTTGTTGTTTGTCACGTGCACTAGCACAGGGCGTGTGTTTAGTTGTTGTTTGTCACGTGCACTAGCACAGGGGGTGTGTTTAGTTGTTGTTTGTCACGTGCACTAGCACAGGGGGTGTGTTTAGTTGTTGTTTGTCACGTGCACTAGCACAGGGCGTGTGTTTAGTTGTTGTTTGTCACATGCACTAGCACAGGGGGTGTGTTTAGTTGTTGTTTGTCACGTGCACTAGCACAGTGCGTGTGTTTAGTTGTTGTTTGTCACGTGCACTAGCACAGGGGGTGTGTTTAGTTGTTGTTTGTCACGTGCACTAGCACAGTTAAAAAGCCTTTCGTGCTCTTTCCCAACAATGCTAATAATAATAATATAGTAATAAATATCAGATGTATTGAGGTGTTTATAAGCAGATGGGTCTTGGGGGCGTAATTCAATCTTATCAGCATTACAGACTGTTTATTTACACGATAGCCCTTTCCCCCATGGTGTGTGTGCGTGTGTGTGCGTGTGTGTGTGTGCGTGTGTGTGCGTGCGTGCGTGCGTATGTGTGTGTTATATGTGTGTGTGCGTGGGTGTGTGTGTGTGTTATATATATGTGTGTGTGTGTGTGTGTTATATATGTGTGTGTGTGTGTTATATATGTGTGTGTGTGTGTGTGCGTGTGTGTGTACAGTAATTTCTAAAGGGATTTGAGAGGTTTTGCCGCCGCCAGTCAGCCTTAAACACCTGTCTGTTTGGTTAATTAATATGGCACTATTTGGGATGATGATGAAAAATACTTGTTTATTTTGTAATTGTTCAACAAGAACAGTGTGATGGGGGATTCTCTCTCTCTCTCTCTCTCTCTCTCTCTCTCTCTCTCTCTCTCTCTCTCTCTCCATCTGAGAATGAACCAATGACATCAGGCCACACCCAGCCATGGTTACAGACACCTGTGTGTCCTTTGACACGATATAAACTAGTGACCCACAGTGTTTGTCATTATACCCAGATGAAGACAGCTTGTCTGTCCAAACGTTGGTTATTAGGTTATTCAATTACTGTTAGCCAGCACCTCTCCTGAACAGGTGTTCTACTCTAAACAGGTGTTCTACCCTATTAGCCAGCACCTCTCCTAAACAGGTGTTCTACCCTGTTAGCCAGCACCTCTCCTGAACAGGTGTTCTACTCTAAACAGGTGTTCTACTCTGCTAGCCAGCACCTCTCCTAAACAGGTGTTCTACTCTGCTAGCCAGCACCTCTCCTAAACAGGTGTTCTACTCTGCTAGCCAGCACCTCTCCTAAACAGGTGTTCTACTCTGCTAGCCAGCACCTCTCCTAAACAGGTGTTCTACTCTGTTAGCCAGCACCTCTCCTGAACAGGTGTTCTACTCTGCTAGCCATCACCTCTCCTAAACAGGTGTTCTGCTCTGCTAGCCAGCACCTCTCCTAAACAGGTGTTCTACTCCACTAGCCAGCACCTCTCCTAAACAGGTGTGCATTTTTTTCATCTCTAGGATTCTCTCTCATTTTTCTCCTCAGGTGGTCCCTGGTCCAAGCGAACCCACTGTTAGAGGTTCACCTTGGGGTCATGATTGGGGCTGTACAAATGTTTGATGTATTAAAATAATTGATTATGCTTATGTTGTATTGATAGAAAGGAGAGGGGTTATAAGACCCTCCCTCCTTACATTTATAGGGTCCTAGACTACAGACTTAACAATATATATTTTCATTATAGAGGCTGAGAATTGTTCCACAGTTGTTTTCTAGTTCTTTCTCACTCTTATAAAGAGACCCCTCTGAGAAATGTGTCACTGAGCCAGAACTCTGCAGGGGAGTGTGGGAGATAAGAGGCTAGTCAGACATTCCACAGTAAATCAACTTTGGGGACGTTTACTGCCTAGGCCTCTGTTGTAAGTTTATATAGCTGTGTATGCATGGGCTTGGTCTGATAAGTAGAAGGTAATGGGGTATGCAGTGACATCACAAGGGCTGGACTTCGGGTTCTATAAATCAACTTGGGGAGTGGACGTTTACTGCTAAGCTTTTAGATAAACACTGGTAATGAGGTATGTAGTGACATCACTAAAGGCCTGACTTCGGGATTAATAAAATAAAAAAAATGGGACCTTTTCTTTATTTAGAGCACGAATGTTTCCCAGTAGGTTCTATGTACCCGATTGTCAACTTCTGTCTGCAATTAATAAAAGGTTTTTGAACGATTTAAGTAAAGATATTGTCATAATGCTGATTTCACCAATGAGCCAATGATTGACAAGGAAAGAGGAACGTAGTAGATGTTGTTTACAGTTAAGGTAATCTGAGGGTCACATACACCAATGATGAGCTTACCTTCTGCAGGTTGCGTAGTGACTTATTGACAGGCGGTCTCAACATATGTTAGAGGGCTAAGAGTCTTACCTGGAAGGCTGAATCGGCTCGAGCTCTCTCCTCTCTATCAGGCTTCCAGGAAGCCGTTCCCTGGTCGTAGTATCTGACTGGAGACTGTCTGACTGGTAGTATCTGACTGGAGACTGTCTAACTGGTAGTAGTCTGACTGGAGACTGTCTAACTGGTAGTAGAATCTGACTGGAGACTATCTGACTGGTAGTATCTGACTGGAGACTGTCTGACTGGAGACTGTGTAACTGGTAGTAGTATCTGACTGGAGACTGTCTGACTTGTTGTTGTGTCTGACTGGAGACTGTCTAACTGGTAGTAGTATCTGACTGGAGACTGTCTAACTGGTAGTAGTATCTGATTTGAGTCTGTCTGACTGGAGACTCTGACTGGTAGTAGTATCTGACTGGAGACTGTCTGACTGGTAGTAGTATCTGACTGGAGACTGTCTGACTGGTAGTAGTGTCTGACTGGAGACTGTGTAACTGGTAGTAGTGTCTGACTGGAGACTGTCTAACTGGTAGAAGTATCTGACTGGAGACTGTCTAACTGGTAGTAGTATCTGACTGGAGACTGTCTGACTGGAGACTGTCTGACTGGTAGTAGTATCTGACTGGATACTGTAACTGGTAGTAGTATCTGGCTGGAGACTGTCTACCTGGTACTAGTATCTGACTGGAGACTGTCTGACTGGTAGTAGTATCTGACTGGAGACTGTCTGACTTGTAGTAGTGTCTGACTGGAGACTGTGTAACTGGTAGTAGTGTCTGACTGGAGACTGTCTAACTGGTAGAAGTATCTGACTGGAGACTGTCTAACTGGTAGTAGTATCTGACTGGAGACTGTCTGACTGGAGACTGTCTGACTGGTAGTAGTATCTGACTGGATACTGTAACTGGTAGTAGTATCTGGCTGGAGACTGTCTACCTGGTACTAGTATCTGACTGGAGACTGTCTAACTGGTAGTAGTATCTGACTGGAGACTGTCTGACTGGTAGTAGTCTGACTGGAGACTGTCTGACTGGAGACTGTCTGACTGGTAGTAGTATCTGACGGGAGAGTGTCTAACTGGTAGTAGTCTGACTGGAGACTGTCTGATTGGTCATAGTATCTGACTGGAGACCGTCGGACTGGAGACTGTCTGACTAGTAGTAGTATCTGACTGGAGACTGTCTGACTGGTCGTAGTATCTGACTGGAGACTGTCTGACTGGAGACTGTCTGACTGGTAGTATCTGACTGGAGACTGGCTGACTGGAGACTGTCTAACTGGTCGTAGTATCTGACTGGAGACTCTCTGACTGGTCGTAGTATTTGACTGGAGACTGTCTAACTGGTAGTAGTATCAGACTGGAGACTGTCTAACCGGTAGTAGTCTGACTGGAGACTGTCTAACTGGTAGTAGTATCTGACTGGAGACTCTCTGACTGGTCGTAGTATTTGACTGGAGACTGTCTAACTGGTAGTAGTATCAGACTGGAGACTGTCTAACCGGTAGTAGTCTGACTGGAGACTGTCTAACTGGTAGTAGTATCTGACTGGAGACTGTCTGGCTGTTAGTAGTATCTGACTGGAGACTGTCTAACTGGTCGTAGTATCTGACTGGAGACTGTCTAACTGGTAGTAGTATCAGACTGGAGACTGTCTAACTGGTAGTAGTCTGGCTGGAGACTGTCTGACTGGAGACTGTCTGACTGGTAGTAGTATCTGACTGGAGACTGTCTAACTGGTAGTAGTATCTGACTGGCGACTGTCTGACTGGAGACTGTCTAACTGGTAGTAGTATCTGACTGGAGACTTTCTGACTGGTAGTAGTCTGACTGGAGACTGTCTGACTGGTAGTAGTCTGACTGGAGACTGTCTAACTGGAGACTGTCTGACTGGAGACTGTCTGACTGGAGACTGTCTGACTGGTCGTAGTATCTGACTGGAGACTGTCTGACTGGTAGTAGTATCTGACTGGAGACTGTCTGACTGGTAGTAGTATCTGACTGGAGACTGTCTGACTGACATTACGTGTACAGGCTCACCCTACAGGCTGTATTCACATGTGATTTCTCTTAACTCCTGCCCCAATCATATATGTAAATAAATGTAACATATTCCTAGAGTTTTAGGTCATACACTAGAAGTATTTTCTGGTCCAAAAAATAGTACCCGATTTATTAAAAAATAAAATATTAGGTACCTGAGCTGACCTGAGAACAGCCAGACATGAACCCAAATGGACCCGACGACAACCAGACCTAGTCCCGACCCATAACTTAACGAATGATCCGAGTGACATCAGCCAAGTTGCTAATCAGTCTTTGTATGTTGGCTAGGCATTCTATAAATCAATACATTCACCTCATTAGTAAGAAATGAATATGCTATGTACCTGAGCCGTGGTCGTGTCAACTCTGGCCCGGACCCCGAGTTTGGGTGTGTCTCGGGTATTCGTGTATGAGTGGATCCGTGAAGACTTCTTACACACACATACACACACACACACACACACACACACACACACACACACACACACACACACACCTGTCTGGACTGGGGGGGAAAAGCATATAGGCTATTTCCACTTCCTGCTTTTTTGTCCCTCTTCCTCTCATGTTGTGTCATCTGGGTCGAGTGAACCTTGTTAACATTAGTGAGGTGTGTGTGTGTGTGTGTGTCGACATGCCCACCTGTTGTGCCAATAAATAATGATATAAATAAATAAATATATATATATAAAAATAAATAATAATGTTAATTATTCATCGATACAGAGCTTAAATATTGGATTTAATAGGACTTTATGCCTCTCATTTATTAAGAGAAGAATGGTCAGAATAGCCTCAGGCATTTCAGAGTGCCCTCCACTCTGTTGCCTTGATTTATCTTGACATTTGTCTTTGATGTCACAACAACAGCTGTTTAGTTCACCTTTTGTGTTCTATTGGCCCTGAAAACCACTGGTTCAACAGGGATTAGGCATGAAACTGGGGGGGGGTATTTTCTCCAACCATGTCGTCAATATTATGGCTGTTTGGGGAATTTCCTCCTTTTGCTGTTTGCCTGAATGTAGAAGCATTGCTTCTCTCCGTCTCCAAGTCTCTCTCAATCAATCAATCAAATTTATATATCCCTTCGTACATCAGCTGATATCTCAAAGTGCTGTACAGAAACCCAGCCTAAAACCCCAAACAGCAAGCAATGCTGGTGTAGAAGCACGGTGGCTGGGAAAAACTCCCTAGAAAGGCCAGAACCTAGGGAGAAACAAAGAGAGGAACCAGGCTCTGAGGGGTTGTAGATCCCTCTGTAGTTGTAGATCAGCCATGGTCATCTGATGTCATACAGTTTGACAGTCTGAATTGAGTTTGTGCTCTGTGACATCCCTGCAGGCCAACCCCACCCTCCACATCCTAATTGGTGTGATTCTGACCGGCCATGCCCAAGGCCACTCGTCTAATTGGCTAATTGACCTGCAAGAAATTGTGTCCAACGGCCTCTCCCCTGCATATCATGGGGTACATCCCTAATGGCACCATATTCACTATATAGTGCACTACTTTTGGCCAAAGACATGCATGGTCCCCTTGTCCCTGCTATGCTGCGGTTTCCTCTTCACCTTCAGAGAGAGAGACCGCGATGGAGAGAGAGAGAGAGACCGCGATAGAGAGACCGCGATGGAGAGAGAGAGAGAGACCGCGAGAGAGAGAGACCGCGATAGAGAGACCGCGATGGAGAGAGAGAGACCGTGATGGAGAGAGAGAGAGACCGCGATGGAGAGAGAGACCGCGATGGAGAGAGAGACCGCGATGGGGAGAGAGAGACCGCGATGGAGAGAGAGAGAGACCGCGATGGAGAGAGAGAGAGACCGCGATGGAGAGAGAGAGAGACCGCAATGGAGAGAGAGAGAGACCGCGATGGAGAGAGAGAGAGACCGCGATGGAGAGAGAGATCGCGATGGAGAGAGAGAGATCAAAATCTAATCTAATTTTATTGGTCACATACACATGGTTAGCAGATGTTAATGGTCACATACACATGGTTAGCAGATGTTATTGGTCACATACACATGGTTAGCAGATGTTATTGATCACATGGTTAGCAGATGTTATTGGTCACATACACATGGTTAGCAGATGTTATTGGTCACATACACATGGTTAGCAGATGTTAATGGTCACATGGTTAGCAGATGTTAATGGTCACATGGTTAGCAGATGTTATTGGTCACATGGTTAGCAGATGTTAATGGTCACATGGTTAGCAGATGTTAATTGTCACATACACATGGTTGGCAGATGTTAATGTGAGTGTAGCAAAATGCTTGCGCTTCTAGTTCCGACATTGCAGTAATAGCTAACAAGTACAAATTCACAACAACTACGTGATACACACATCTAAATGGGTGAATGAGAATATGTACATATAAATATATGGATGAGCGATGGCCGAGCGGCATAGGCAAGATGCAGTAGATGGTATAGAGTACAGTATATACATATGAGATGAGTATGTAAGATAGGTAAACATTATTAAAGTGGCATTATTTAGAATGCATTGTATGAAGTGACTAGTGATCCATTTATTAAAGTGGCCAGTGATTGTGCAGACCTCACTACCCTCTGGAGAGCCTTACGGTTGTGGGCGGAGCAGTTGCCGTACCAGGCGGTGATACAGCCTGACAGGATGCTCTCGATTGTGCATCTGTAGAAGTTTGTGAGTGCTTTTGGTGACCAGCCGAATTTCGTCAGCCTCCTGAGGTTGAAGAGGCGCTGCTGCGCCTTCTTCACGACGCTGTCTGTGTGGGTGGACCATTTCAGTTTGTCCGTGATGTGTACGCCAAGGAACATAACTTTCCACCTTCTCCACTGCTGTCCCTTAGATGTGGATAGGGGGGCCCCAGTGTTGAGGGTCAGCGAAGTGGAGATGTTGTTTCCTACCCTCACCACCTGGGGGCAGCCTGTCAAAGTCCAGGACCCAGTTGCACAGGGCGTGTTTAAGACCCAGGGCCTCCAGCTTGATGATGAGCTTGGAGGGCACTATGGTGTTGAATGCTGAGCTGTAGTCGATGAACAGCATTCTTACAGAGGTATTCCTCTTGTCCAGATGAGACAGGGCAGTGGGCAGTGTGGTGGCGATTGCGTCGCTGAAGTGGGTCTAGGGTGATAGGTGAAGTGGGTCTAGGGTGATAGGTGAAGTGGGTCTAGGGTGATAGGTGAAGTGGGTCTAGGGTGATAGGTGAAGTGGGTCTAGGGTGATAGGTGAAGTGGGTCTAGGGTGATAGGGTGAAGTGGGTCTAGGGTGATAGGTGAAGTGGGTCTAGGGTGATAGGTGAAGTGGGTCTAGGGTGATAGGTGAAGTGGGTCTAGGGTGATAGGTGAAGTGGGTCTAGGGTGACCGGTAAGGTGGCGGTGATATGATCCTTGACTAGTCAAAGCACTTCATGATGACAGAAGTGAGTGCTACGGGGTCGGTAGTCATTTACTTCAGTTCAGTTTTTTCCGCCTTGGGTACAGGAACAATGGTAGCCATCTTGAAGCATGTGGGGACAACAGACTGGGATAGGGAGCGATTGAATATGTCCATAAACACACCAGCCAGCTGGTCTGCGCATGCTTTGAGGACGCGGCTAGGGATGTCGTCTGGGCCAGCAGCCTTGCGAGGTGTTAACACGTTTAAACATTTTACTCAAGTCAGCCACAGAGAAGGATGGGGGAGGGGCGCAGTCCTTGTTAGCGGGCGATGACAGTGGCACTGTATTATCCTCAAAGCGGGAAAAGAAGGTGTTTAGTTTGTCTGGAAGCGTGACGTCGGTTTCTGTGACGTGACTGGATTTATTTTTGTAGTCTGTGATTTCCTGTAGACCCTGCCACATTTGCCTCGTGTCTGAGCCGTTGAATTGCGACTCCACTTTGTCCCTGTACTGGCATCTTGTTTGATTGCCTTGCGGAGGGAATAACTACACGGTGTATATTCAGACATAATCCCAGACCTCGTTCCGTGGTTAAATGAGGTTGATCGCGCTTTCAGTTTTGTGCAAATGCCACCATCTATCTATGGTTTCTGGTTAGGGTAGGTTTTAATAGTCACAGTGGGTACAACATCTCCTATGCACTTCTTTATAAACACACTCACCGATTCAGCGTATAGGTCGATGTTGTTCTCTGAGGCTGACCGGGACATATTCCAGTGATTGATCAAAACAATCTTGAAGCATGCCTTCCGATTGGTCAGACCAGCGTTGAATGGTTCTCGTCACTGTTACATCCGGTTTGAGTTTTTGCCTTTAAGGCGGAAGGAGCAAGATGGTGTCGTGGTCAGATTTGCCGAAGGGATGGTTGGGGGAGGGCTTTGTATGCATCGCTGAAGTTAGAGTAGCAGAGGTCGAGCGCATGCGCGTAGCGCAATCATTATGCTGGTAGAATTTATGTAGACTTGCTATCAAATTTGCTTTGTTAAAATCTCCAGCTACAATAAATTCTGCCTCAGGATATATGGTTTCCAGTTTGCATATAGTCCAGTGAAGTTCCTTGATGGCCGTCTTGGTGTCTGCTTGAGGGGGAATGTACACGGCTGTGACTATAACTGAAGAGAATTCTCTTGGTAGGTAAAATTGCCTGCACTTGATTATAAGGAATTATTGATCAGGTGAGCAGAAGGACTTGAGTTCCTGTATGTTGTTATGATTACACCATGAGTTGTTAATCATAAAGCATACACCCCCCACCCTTCCTTTTCCCAGAAAGGTGTTTATCTCTGTCAGTAGCCCGGTGGCTGAACCGATTCCGACAACATATCCTGAGAGAGCCATGTTTCCTAGAAAGAGAGAATGATGGCGACCCTTGGAATTAAATCCATTGTCCTGGGTGGTGGTCAAAACAGAGGATCCCCTTCGGTAAAGTCATATTCCTGGTTGTAATGTTGGTAAGTTGATGTTGCTGTTATATCCATTAGTTCTTCCCGGCTGTATGTAATACGACTTAAGATTTCCTGGGGTAACAATGTAAGAAATAATACATAAAAAAATCTCAATTCTGCCTGCTAACCGTTAGCTGTCTTACCGGCTGTTTCCTAAGAACTCGAAACGAGGCGACCATCTCTGTCGGCGCCATCACGGATGATGCCCTGAGACCGAGATGGAGAGAGACAGATTTTTTTATTTACCCTTTTTTAAATAGGAAAATCAGTTAAGAACTAAATCTTATTTACAATGACGGCCTGAAGGGGGAGACAGCGATGGAGAGAGACAGCGATGGAGAGAGAGGGACCGGCAGAGATGAAGGGAGACCAGAGATGGAGGGAGAGGGACCAGATATGGAGGGAGAGGGACCAGATATGGAGGGAGAGGGACCAGATATGGAGGGAGAGGGACCAGATATGGAGGGAGAGGGACCGGCAGAGATGGAGGGAGAGGGACCGGCAGAGATGGAGGGAGAGGGACCGGCAGAGATGGAGGGAGAGGGACCGGCAGAGATGGAGGGAGACCAGATATGGAGGGAGAGGGACCGGCAGAGATGGAGGGAGACCAGAGATGGAGGGAGAGGGACCGGCAGAGATGGAGGGAGACCAGAGATGGAGGGAGAGGGACCGGCAGAGATGGAGGGAGACCAGAGATGGAGGGATACTATACATACATGAACTACTATACTGTATACAACTACTATACACAGCTACTATACACAGCTACTATACTGTATACAGCTACTATACATAGCTACCATACACAGCTACTATACACAGCTACTATACTGTATACAACTACTATACACAGCTACTATACTGTATACAACTACTATACACAGCTACTATACATACATGAGCTACTATAAAATGCTATGTAATTGAGCACCAATGCCAACAAAGAAAGAGAGCGGGAAGAGGGAGAACGATGTGGAGAGAGAAAGACAGACAGCTTGTGATATAGTTATTAGGGACTTTAGATCCATCCAAACCCTTACTCATTAGTTGGTACCTCAGTGAGAGAAGAGACAGCCTGGAGAGGAAGTGGAATGGAGCGCTGTTGCATTTTTGTTTACATGACAACTGTGCCCTGAAAAATAAAAACCTCTACATCTGTTCTGTCCCATATAATTGGTCCTCCACAGTGTCTTGTTAAAATGTCTCTCTGCTTTCTGTTTCATCACAAACAAACCCTGGACCCATGGTAGTCTTCATGCTACTGCTACTCTCTGTTCATCATATATGCATAGTCACTTTAACTATATCTACATGTACATACTACCTCAATCAGCCTGACTAACAGGTGTCTGTATGTAGACACTCTACTGTATATAGCCTCTCTACTGTATATAGCCTCGCTACTGTATGTAGCCTCACTACTGTATATAGTCTCTCTACTGTATGTAGCCTCTCTACTGTATATAGTCTCTCTACTGTATATAGCCTCTCTACTGTATATAGCCTCTCTACTGTATATAGTCTCTCTACTGTATATAACCTCTACTGTATATCGCCTCGCTACTTTTATAGCCTCTCTACTGTATATAGCCTCTCTACTGTATATAGCCTCTACTGTATATAACCTCTCTACTGTATATAACCTCTCTACTGTATATAGCCTCTCTACTGTATATGGCCTCTACTGTATATAACCTCTCTACTGTATATGGCATCTCTACTGTATATAGCCTCTACTGTATATAACCTCTCTACTGTATATAGCCTCTCTACTGTATATAGCCCCTCTACTGTATATAGCCCCTCTACTGTATATAACCTCTGTACCTTATATAACCTCTCTACTGTATATAGCCTCTACTGTATATAACCTCTCTACAGTATATAGCCCCTCTACTGTATATAGCCCCTCTACTGTATATAGCCTCTCTACTGTATATAGCCTCTCTACTGTATATGGCCTCTCTACTGTATATAACCTCTCTACTGTATATAGCCCCTCTACTGTATATAGCATCTCTACTGTATATAGCCTCTCTACTGTATATAACCTCTCTACTGTATATAACCTCTCTACTGTATATAGCCCCTCTACTGTATATAGCCTCTCTACTGTATATAGCCTCTCTACTGTATATAGCCTCTACTGTATATAGCCTCTCTACTGTATATAGCCTCTCTACTGTATATAGCCTCTCTACTGTATATAGCCTCTCTACTGTATATAACCTCTCTACTGTATATAGCCCCTCTACTGTATATAGCCTCTACTGTATATAACCTCTCTACTGTATATAACCTCTACTGTATATAGCCTCACTACTGTATATAGCCTCTCTACTGTATATAGCCTCTCTACTGTATATAGCCTCTCTACTGTATATAGCCTCTCTACTGTATATAGCCCCTCTACTGTATATAGCCTCTACTGTATATAGCCCCTCTACTGTATATAGCCTATAGTCAATAGTCTTTTTACTGTTGTTTTATTTCTTTACCTACCTATTGTTCACCTAACACCTTTTTTCGCTATTGGTTAGAGCCTGGAAGTAAGCATTTCACTGTAAGGTCTACTACACCTGTTGTATTCAGCATTTCACTGTGAGGTCTACTACACCTGTTGTATTCAGCATTTCACTGTGAGGTCTACTACACCTGTTGTATTCAGCATTTCAATGTGAGGTCTACTACACCTGTTGTATTCAGCATTTCACTGTAAGGTCTACTACACCTGTTGTATTCAGCATTTCATTGTAAGGTCTACTACACCTGTTGTATTCAGCATTTCACTGTGAGGTCTACTACACCTGTTGTATTCAGCATTTCACTGTGAGGTCTACTACACCTGTTGTATTCAGCATTTCACTGTGAGGTCTACTACACCTGTTGTATTCAGCATTTCACTGTAAGGTCTACTACACCTGTTGTATTCAGCATTTCACTGTAAGGTCTACTACACCTGTTGTATTCAGTATTTCATTGTAAGATCTACTACACCTGTTGTATTCAGCATTTCTCAGTTCACTGGTCACGATGGCAACACCCACCCATAGCACGCGCTCCAGCAGGTGTATCTCACTGATCATCCCTGAAGCCAACACTTTCGTTCCAGTTCTCTGCTGCCTGTGACTGGAACGAATTGCAAAAATCAACTAGCCTACCTGGTTAAATAAAGGTGTTCTCAACTAGCCTACCTGGTTAAATAAAGGTGTTCTCAACTAGCCTACCTGGTTAAATAAAGGTGTTCCCAACTAGCCTACCTGGTTAAATAAAGGTGTTCTCAACTAGCCTACCTGGTTAAATAAAAGTGTTCTCAACTAGCCTACCTGGTTAAATAAAGGTGTACATTAGACCAGGCTCTGAGAACAGTGTATTCTTCACAGTGCATTACATTAGACCAGGCTCTGAGAACAGTGTATTCTTCACAGTGCATTACATTAGACCAGGCTCTGAGAACAGTGTATTCTTCACAGTGCATTACATTAGACCAGGCTCTGAGAACAGTGTATTCTTCACAGTGCATTACATTAGACCAGGCTCTGAGAACAGTGTATTCTTCACAGTGCATTACATTAGACCAGGCTCTGAGAACAGTGTATTCTTCACAGTGCATTACATTAGACCAGGCTCTGAGAACAGTGTATTCTTCACAGTGCATTACATTAGACCAGGCTCTGAGAACAGTGTATTCTTCACAGTGCATTACATTAGACCAGGCTCTGAGAACAGAGTATTCTTCACAGTGCCTTCCATTAGACCAGGCTCTGAGAACAGTGTATTCTTCACGGTGCATTACATTAGACCAGGCTCTGAGAACAGAGTATTCTTCACAGTGCATTACATTAGACCAGGCTCTGAGAACAGAGTATTCTTCACAGTGCATTACATTAGACCAGGCTCTGAGAACAGTGTATTCTTCACAGTGCATTCCATTAGACCAGGCTCTGAGAACAGTGTATTCTTCACAGTGCATTACATTAGACCAGGCTCTGAGAACAGTGTATTCTTCACAGTGCCTTCCATTAGACCAGGCTCTGAGAACAGTGTATTCTTCACAGTGCATTACATTAGACCAGGCTCTGAGAACAGTGTATTCTTCACAGTGCATTCCATTAGACCAGGCTCTGAGAACAGAGTATTCTTCACAGTGCATTACATTAGACCAGGCTCTGAGAACAGAGTATTCTTCACAGTGCATTACATTAGACCAGGCTCTGAGAACAGTGTATTCTTCACAGTGCATTACATTAGACCAGGCTCTGAGAACAGTGTATTCTTCACAGTGCATTCCATTAGACCAGGCTCTGAGAACAGTGTATTCTTCACAGTGCATTCCATTAGACCAGGCTCTGAGAACAGTGTATTCTTCACAGTGCATTACATTAGACCAGGCTCTGAGAACAGTGTATTCTTCACAGTGCATTCCATTAGACCAGGCTCTGAGAACAGAGTATTCTTCACAGTGCATTACATTAGACCAGGCTCTGAGAACAGTGTATTCTTCACAGTGCATTCCATTAGACCAGGCTCTGAGAACAGTGTATTCTTCACAGTGCATTACATTAGACCAGGCTCTGAGAACAGTGTATTCTTCACAGTGCATTCCATTAGACCAGGCTCTGAGAACAGTGTATTCTTCACAGTGCATTCCATTAGACCAGGCTCTGAGAACAGTGTATTCTTCACAGTGCATTACATTAGACCAGGCTCTGAGAACAGTGTATTCTTCACAGTGCATTCCATTAGACCAGGCTCTGAGAACAGAGTATTCTTCACAGTGCATTACATTAGACCAGGCTCTGAGAACAGTGTATTCTTCACAGTGCATTCCATTAGACCAGGCTCTGAGAACAGTGTATTCTTCACAGTGCATTACATTAGACCAGGCTCTGAGAACAGTGTATTCTTCACAGTGCCTTCCATTAGACCAGGCTCTGAGAACAGAGTATTCTTCACAGTGCATTACATTAGACCAGGCTCTGAGAACAGAGTATTCTTCACAGTGCATTACATTAGACCAGGCTCTGAGAACAGTGTATTCTTCACAGTGCATTCCATTAGACCAGGCTCTGAGAACAGTGTATTCTTCACAGTGCATTACATTAGACCAGGCTCTGAGAACAGTGTATTCTTCACAGTGCATTCCATTAGACCAGGCTCTGAGAACAGTGTATTCTTCACAGTGCATTCCATTAGACCAGGCTCTGAGAACAGTGTATTCTTCACAGTGCCTTCCATTAGACCAGGCTCTGAGAACAGAGTATTCTTCACAGTGCATTACATTAGACCAGGCTCTGAGAACAGTGTATTCTTCACAGTGCATTACATTAGACCAGGCTCTGAGAACAGTGTATTCTTCACAGTGCATTACATTAGACCAGGCTCTGAGAACAGTGTATTCTTCACAGTGCATTCCATTAGACCAGGCTCTGAGAACAGTGTATTCTTCACAGTGCATTACATTAGACCAGGCTCTGAGAACAGTGTATTCTTCACAGTGCCTTCCATTAGACCAGGCTCTGAGAACAGAGTATTCTTCACAGTGCATTACATTAGACCAGGCTCTGAGAACAGAGTATTCTTCACAGTGCATTACATTAGACCAGGCTCTGAGAACAGTGTATTCTTCACAGTGCATTACATTAGACCAGGCTCTGAGAACAGAGTATTCTTCACAGTGCATTACATTAGACCAGGCTCTGAGAACAGTGTATTCTTCACAGTGCCTTCCATTAGACCAGGCTCTGAGAACAGTGTATTCTTCACAGTGCCTTCCATTAGACCAGGCTCTGAGAACAGTGTATTCTTCACAGTGCATTACATTAGACCAGGCTCTGAGAACAGTGTATTCTTCACAGTGCATTACATTAGACCAGGCTCTGAGAACAGTGTATTCTTCACAGTGCATTACATTAGACCAGGCTCTGAGAACAGAGTATTCTTCACAGTGCATTACATTAGACCAGGCTCTGAGAACAGTGTATTCTTCACAGTGCATTACATTAGACCAGGCTCTGAGAACAGTGTATTCTTCACAGTGCATTACATTAGACCAGGCTCTGAGAACAGTGTATTCTTCACAGTGCATTACATTAGACCAGGCTCTGAGAACAGTGTATTCTTCACAGTGCATTACATTAGACCAGGCTCTGAGAACAGTGTATTCTTCACAGTGCATTACATTAGACCAGGCTCTGAGAACAGTGTATTCTTCACAGTGCCTTCCATTAGACCAGGCTCTGAGAACAGAGTATTCTTCACAGTGCATTACATTAGACCAGGCTCTGAGAACAGAGTATTCTTCACAGTGCCTTCCATTAGACCAGGCTCTGAGAACAGTGTATTCTTCACAGTGCATTACATTAGACCAGGCTCTGAGAACAGAGTATTCTTCACAGTGCATTACATTAGACCAGGCTCTGAGAACAGAGTATTCTTCACAGTGCCTTCCATTAGACCAGGCTCTGAGAACAGTGTATTCTTCACAGTGCATTACATTAGACCAGGCTCTGAGAACAGTGTATTCTTCACAGTGCATTACATTAGACCAGGCTCTGAGAACAGTGTATTCTTCACAGTGCATTACATTAGACCAGGCTCTGAGAACAGAGTATTCTTCACAGTGCCTTCCATTAGACCAGGCTCTGAGAACAGAGTATTCTTCACAGTGCATTACATTAGACCAGGCTCTGAGAACAGTGTATTCTTCACAGTGCATTACATTAGACCAGGCTCTGAGAACAGAGTATTCTTCACAGTGCATTACATTAGACCAGGCTCTGAGAACAGAGTATTCTTCACAGTGCATTACATTAGACCAGGCTCTGAGAACAGAGTATTCTTCACAGTGCCTTCCATTAGACCAGGCTCTGAGAACAGAGTATTCTTCACAGTGCATTACATTAGACCAGGCTCTGAGAACAGAGTATTCTTCACAGTGCCTTCCATTAGACTAGGCTCTGAGAACAGTGTATTCTTCACAGTGCATTACATTAGACCAGGCTCTGAGAACAGTGTATTCTTCACAGTGCATTACATTAGACCAGGCTCTGAGAACAGTGTATTCTTCACAGTGCATTACATTAGACCAGGCTCTGAGAACAGTGTATTCTTCACAGTGCCTTCCATTAGACCAGGCTCTGAGAACAGTGTATTCTTCACAGTGCATTACATTAGACCAGGCTCTGAGAACAGTGTATTCTTCACAGTGCCTTCCATTAGACCAGGCTCTGAGAACAGAGTATTCTTCACAGTGCCTTCCATTAGACCAGGCTCTGAGAACAGTGTATTCTTCACAGTGCATTACATTAGACCAGGCTCTGAGAACAGTGTATTCTTCACAGTGCCTTCCATTAGACCAGGCTCTGAGAACAGTGTATTCTTCACAGTGCATTACATTAGACCAGGCTCTGAGAACAGTGTATTCTTCACAGTGCCTTCCATTAGACCAGGCTCTGAGAACAGTGTATTCTTCACAGTGCATTACATTAGACCAGGCTCTGAGAACAGTGTATTCTTCACAGTGCATTACATTAGACCAGGCTCTGAGAACAGTGTATTCTTCACAGTGCCTTCCATTAGACCAGGCTCTGAGAACAGTGTATTCTTCACAGTGCATTACATTAGACCAGGCTCTGAGAACAGAGTATTCTTCACAGTGCATTACATTAGACCAGGCTCTGAGAACAGTGTATTCTTCACAGTGCATTACATTAGACCAGGCTCTGAGAACAGAGTATTCTTCACAGTGCATTACATTAGACCAGGCTCTGAGAACAGAGTATTCTTCACAGTGCCTTCCATTAGACCAGGCTCTGAGAACAGAGTATTCTTCACAGTGACTTCCATTAGACCAGGCTCTGAGAACAGTGTATTCTTCACAGTGCATTACATTAGACCAGGCTCTGAGAACAGTGTATTCTTCACAGTGCATTACATTAGACCAGGCTCTGAGAACAGAGTATTCTTCACAGTGCATTACATTAGACCAGGCTCTGAGAACAGTGTATTCTTCACAGTGCATTACATTAGACCAGGCTCTGAGAACAGTGTATTCTTCACGGTGCATTACATTAGACCAGGCTCTGAGAACAGAGTATTCTTCACAGTGCCTTCCATTAGACCAGGCTCTGAGAACAGAGTATTCTTCACAGTGCATTACATTAGACCAGGCTCTGAGAACAGAGTATTCTTCACAGTGCCTTCCATTAGACCAGGCTCTGAGAATAGCGAAGAGAGAGTCGTATGGAATGCAGGCCAGATCAATGGGAAGCATGATTATTTTCCCAGTCCCCCTCTTTCTGAAACTTATTTAGTGATCACAATGTTTTAATTGTTTTTGTACTCAGCAATAGAACAGTGTTTAGTCTTGTGATAATCCCCAGCTTAGACTTGTACTGTGTTACTGCAGGATAGAAGTCTCTGTTTTTTTTGTCTGTGTTTGAGATGTTCTTTCTGCGTGAACAGTGTTCGTATTGATCTAGATCAATGCTTGGCTTCTTAACGTTGATATTTTCCTCACATCTTCACAGATATGGATTTTGAAGGAAAGCATACTGGCATATCGTCTAAAAGGATTTTTTTTTTTTAAGCGGGGCTCATAATTTCCATATCCGTTTTCATTGATGTTTTCCGTCTACAGACACCAGGTACAGCTAATAAGGCACTGACACTATACAATGAGCTGTGCCAATGTCACGCCTTGGGGGGGGGGGGTTCTGTCACGCCTTGGGGGGGGGGGGGTTCTGTCACGCCTTGGGGGGGGGGGGGTTCTGTCACGCCTTGGGGGGGGGGTTCTGTCACGCCTTGGGGGGGGGGGGGTTCTGTCACGCCTTGGGGGGGGGGGGGGGTTCTGTCACGCCTTGGGGGGGGGGGGGGGGGGGGGTTCTGTCACGCCTTGGTCTTAGTATTTTGTGTTTTCTTTAATTATTTGTTCAGGCCAGGGTGTGACATGGGGTTATTGTGTTGTCGTATTGGGTTTTTTGTAGGTATTGGGATTGTGGCTGATTAGGGGTGTGTCTAGCATAGGCTTGGCTGCCTGAGGCGGTTCTCAATCAGAGTCAGGTGATTCTCGTGGTCTCTGATTGGGAACCGTATTTAGGTAGCCTGAGTTTCACTTTGTATTTCGTGGGTGATTGTTCCTGTCTCTGTGTAGTTTCACCAGATAGACTGTATTAGGTTGGTGGGTGATTGAGAGTGCTGTCGAGCTGTTCTTTACCATTCTGCCATCAGATGTTCCACGAATTCTCCTTATAGGACACATCACTGCACTCTATACTCCTCTGTATTATCAATTAGGTTTCACGTTCCGTTTGTTGTTTTGTTTATATATAGTTATTTTCATGTATCGTACTTATTTTTATTAAAGATCATGATTAACGCCGTTACAGCATGTAATCCGTCACTTTGTGCTGGCTTCTGGTTGATGCTCATCAACTTCTGCCATTATATCTTCTACACCCGTCTCCAGTCGTATTGCTTCTGGTTTCATTTCCTCCAACCTACTGGAGAATAGAGGTGTAGGTTACTCTACTGGAGAATAGAGGTGTAGGCTACTCTACTGGAGAATAGAGGTGTAGGCTACTCTACTGGAGAATAGAGGTGTAGGTTACTCTACTCTACTGGAGAATAGAGGTGTAGGTTACTCTACTGGAGAATAGAGGTGTAGGTTACTCTACTGGAGAATAGAGGTGTAGGTTACTCTACTGGAGAATAGAGGTGTAGGTTACTCTACTGGAGAATAGAGGTGTAGGTTACTCTACTCTACTGGAGAATAGAGGTGTAGGCTACTCTACTGGAGAATAGAGGTGTAGGCTACTCTACTGGAGAATAGAGGTGTAGGCTACTCTACTGGAGAATAGAGGTGTAGGCTACTCTACTGGAGAATAGAGGTGTAGGTTACTCTACTGGAGAATAGAGGTGTAGGTTACCCTACTGGAGAATAGAGGTGTAGGTTACTCTACTCTACTGGAGAATAGAGGTGTAGGCTACTCTACTGGAGAATAGAGGTGTAGGCTACTCTACTGGAGAATAGAGGTGTAGATTACTCTACTGGAGAATAGAGGTGTAGGTTACTCTACTGGAGAATAGAGGTGTAGGTTACTCTACTGGAGAATAGAGGTGTAGGTTACTCTACTGGAGAATAGAGGTGTAGGTTACTCTACTGGAGAATAGAGGTGTAGGTTACTCTACTCTACTGGAGAATAGAGGTGTAGGTTACTCTACTGGAGAATAGAGGTGTAGGCTACTCTACTGGAGAATAGAGGTGTAGGCTAGGTTACTCTACTGGAGAATAGAGGTGTAGGTTACTCTACTGGAGAATAGAGGTGTAGGCTACTCTACTCTACTGGAGAATAGAGGTGTAGGCTACTCTACTGGAGAATAGAGGTGTAGGTTACTCTACTGGAGAATAGAGGTGTAGGTTACTCTACTGGAGAATAGAGGTGTAGGCTACTCTACTGGAGAATAGAGGTGTAGGTTACTCTACTGGAGAATAGAGGTGTAGGTTACTCTACTGGAGAATAGAGGTGTAGGCTACTCTACTGGAGAATAGAGGTGTAGGCTACTCTACTGGAGAATAGAGGTGTAGGTTACTCTACTGGAGAATAGAGGTGTAGGCTACTCTACTGGAGAATAGAGGTGTAGGTTACTCTACTGGAGAATAGAGGTGTAGGCTACTCTACTCTACTGGAGAATAGAGGTGTAGGCTACTCTACTGGAGAATAGAGGTGTAGGTTACTCTACTGGAGAATAGAGGTGTAGGTTACTCTACTGGAGAATAGAGGTGTAGGCTACTCTACTGGAGAATAGAGGTGTAGGTTACTCTACTGGAGAATAGAGGTTTAGGCTAGGCTACTGGAGAATAGAGGTGTAGGTTACTCTACTGGAGAATAGAGGTGTAGGTTACTCTACTGGAGAATAGAGGTGTAGGCTACTCTACTGGAGAATAGAGGTGTAGGTTACTCTACTCTACTGGAGAATAGAGGTGTAGGTTACTCTACTGGAGAATAGAGGTGTAGGTTACTCTACTGGAGAATAGAGGTGTAGGTTACTCTACTGGAGAATAGAGGTGTAGGTTACTCTACTGGAGAATAGAGGTGTAGGCTACTCTACTGGAGAATAGAGGTGTAGGCTAGGTTACTCTACTGGAGAATAGAGGTGTAGGTTACTCTACTGGAGAATAGAGGTGTAGGCTACTCTACTGGAGAATAGAGGTGTAGGCTACTCTACTCTACTGGAGAATAGAGGTGTAGGCTACTCTACTGGAGAATAGAGGTGTAGGTTACTCTACTGGAGAATATAGGTGTAGGTTACTCTACTGGAGAATAGAGGTGTAGGCTACTCTACTGGAGAATAGAGGTGTAGGCTACTCTACTGGAGAATAGAGGTGTAGGCTAGGTTACTCTACTGGAGAATAGAGGTGTAGGCTACTCTACTGGAGAATATAGGTGTAGGCTACTCTACTGGAGAATAGAGGTGTAGGTTACTCTACTGGAGAATAGAGGTGTAGGTTACTCTACTGGAGAATAGAGGTGTAGGCTACTCTACTGGAGAATAGAGGGTGTAGGCTACTCTACTGGAGAATAGAGGTGTAGGTTACTCTACTGGAGAAAGAGGTGTAGGTTACTCTACTGGAGAATAGAGGTGTAGGTTACTCTACTGGAGAATAGAGGTGTAGGTTACTCTACTGGAGAATAGAGGTGTAGGTTACTCTACTGGAGAATAGAGGTGTAGGCTACTCTACTGGAGAATAGAGGTGTAGGCTACTCTACTGGAGAATAGAGGTGTAGGCTACTCTACTGGAGAATAGAGGTGTAGGCTACTCTACTGGAGAATAGAGGTGTAGGCTACTCTACTGGAGAATAGAGGTGTAGGTTACTCTACTGGAGAATAGAGGTGTAGGTTACCCTACTGGAGAATAGAGGTGTAGGTTACTCTACTCTACTGGAGAATAGAGGTGTAGGCTACTCTACTGGAGAATAGAGGTGTAGGCTACTCTACTGGAGAATAGAGGTGTAGATTACTCTACTGGAGAATAGAGGTGTAGGTTACTCTACTGGAGAATAGAGGTTGTAGGTTACTCTACTGGAGAATAGAGGTGTAGGTTACTCTACTGGAGAATAGAGGTGTAGGTTACTCTACTGGAGAATAGAGGTGTAGGTTACTCTACTCTACTGGAGAATAGAGGTGTAGGTTACTCTACTGGAGAATAGAGGTGTAGGCTACTCTACTGGAGAATAGAGGTGTAGGCTAGGTTACTCTACTGGAGAATAGAGGTGTAGGTTACTCTACTGGAGAATAGAGGTGTAGGCTACTCTACTCTACTGGAGAATAGAGGTGTAGGCTACTCTACTGGAGAATAGAGGTGTAGGTTACTCTACTGGAGAATAGAGGTGTAGGTTACTCTACTGGAGAATAGAGGTGTAGGCTACTCTACTGGAGAATAGAGGTGTAGGTTACTCTACTGGAGAATAGAGGTGTAGGTTACTCTACTGGAGAATAGAGGTGTAGGCTACTCTACTGGAGAATAGAGGTGTAGGCTACTCTACTGGAGAATAGAGGTGTAGGTTACTCTACTGGAGAATAGAGGTGTAGGCTACTCTACTGGAGAATAGAGGTGTAGGTTACTCTACTGGAGAATAGAGGTGTAGGTTACTCTACTGGAGAATAGAGGTGTAGGCTACTCTACTCTACTGGAGAATAGAGGTGTAGGCTACTCTACTGGAGAATAGAGGTGTAGGTTACTCTACTGGAGAATAGAGGTGTAGGTTACTCTACTGGAGAATAGAGGTGTAGGCTACTCTACTGGAGAATAGAGGTGTAGGTTACTCTACTGGAGAATAGAGGTTTAGGCTAGGCTACTGGAGAATAGAGGTGTAGGTTACTCTACTGGAGAATAGAGGTGTAGGTTACTCTACTGGAGAATAGAGGTGTAGGCTACTCTACTCTACTGGAGAATAGAGGTGTAGGCTACTCTACTGGAGAATAGAGGTGTAGGTTACTCTACTGGAGAAAGAGGTGTAGGTTACTCTACTGGAGAATAGAGGTGTAGGCTACTCTACTGGAGAATAGAGGTGTAGGTTACTCTACTGGAGAATAGAGGTTTAGGCTAGGCTACTGGAGAATAGAGGTGTAGGTTACTCTACTGGAGAATAGAGGTGTAGGTTACTCTACTGGAGAATAGAGGTGTAGGCTACTCTACTGGAGAATAGAGGTGTAGGTTACTCTACTGGAGAATAGAGGTGTAGGCTACTCTACTGGAGAATAGAGGTGTAGGTTACTCTACTGGAGAATAGAGGTGTAGGTTACTCAACTGGAGAATAGAGGTGTAGGCTACTCTACTGGAGAATAGAGGTGTAGGCTACTCTACTGGAGAATAGAGGTGTAGGTTACTCTACTGGAGAATAGAGGTGTAGGCTACTCTACTGGAGAATAGAGGTGTAGGTTACTCTACTGGAGAATAGAGGTGTAGGTTACTCTACTGGAGAATAGAGGTGTAGGCTACTCTACTCTACTGGAGAATAGAGGTGTAGGCTACTCTACTGGAGAATAGAGGTGTAGGTTACTCTACTGGAGAATAGAGGTGTAGGTTACTCTACTGGAGAATAGAGGTGTAGGCTACTCTACTGGAGAATAGAGGTGTAGGTTACTCTACTGGAGAATAGAGGTTTAGGCTAGGCTACTGGAGAATAGAGGTGTAGGTTACTCTACTGGAGAATAGAGGTGTAGGTTACTCTACTGGAGAATAGAGGTGTAGGCTACTCTACTCTACTGGAGAATAGAGGTGTAGGCTACTCTACTGGAGAATAGAGGTGTAGGTTACTCTACTGGAGAATAGAGGTGTAGGTTACTCTACTGGAGAATAGAGGTGTAGGCTACTCTACTGGAGAATAGAGGTGTAGGTTACTCTACTGGAGAATAGAGGTTTAGGCTAGGCTACTGGAGAATAGAGGTGTAGGTTACTCTACTGGAGAATAGAGGTGTAGGTTACTCTACTGGAGAATAGAGGTGTAGGCTACTCTACTGGAGAATAGAGGTGTAGGTTACTCTACTCTACTGGAGAATAGAGGTGTAGGTTACTCAGTGGTGTAGGTTACTCTACTGGAGAATAGAGGTGTAGGTTACTCTACTGGAGAATAGAGGTGTAGGTTACTCTACTGGAGAATAGAGGTGTAGGCTACTCTACTGGAGAATAGAGGTGTAGGTTATCTACTCTACTGGAGAATAGAGGTGTAGGTTACTCTACTGGAGAATAGAGGTGTAGGTTACTCTACTGGAGAATAGAGGTGTAGGCTACTCTACTGGAGAATAGAGGTGTAGGCTAGGTTACTCTACTGGAGAATAGAGGTGTAGGTTACTCTACTGGAGAATAGAGGTGTAGGCTACTCTACTGGAGAATAGAGGTGTAGGCTACTCTACTCTACTGGAGAATAGAGGTGTAGGCTACTCTACTGGAGAATAGAGGTGTAGGTTACTCTACTGGAGAATAAGGTGTAGGTTTACTCTACTGGAGAATAGAGGTGTAGGCTACTCTACTGGAGAATAGAGGTGTAGGCTACTCTACTGGAGAATAGAGGTGTAGGCTAGGTTACTCTTAGCTGGGAAGAATAGGTGTAGGTTACTCTCCTGGAGAATAGAGGTGTAGGCTAGGTTACTCTACTGGAGAATAGAGGTGTAGGCTACTCTACTGGAGAATATAGGTGTAGGCTACTCTACTGGAGAATAGAGGTGTAGGTTACTCTACTGAGAATAGAGGTGTAGGTTACTCTACTGGAGAATAGAGGTGTAGGCTACTCTACTGGAGAATAGAGGTGTAGGCTACTCTACTGGAGAATAGAGGTGTAGGTTACTCTACTGGAGAAAGAGGTGTAGGTTACTCTACTGGAGAATAGAGGTGTAGGTTACTCTACTGGAGAATAGAGTGTAGGTTACTCTACTGGAGAATAGAGGTGTAGGTTACTCTACTGGAGAAAGAGGTGTAGGCTACTCTACTGGAGAATAGAGGTGTAGGTTACTCTACTGGAGAATAGAGGTGTAGGCTACTCTACTGGAGAATAGAGGTGTAGGCTACTCTACTGGAGAATAGAGGTGTAGGTTACTCTACTGGAGAATAAGAGGTGTAGGTTACCCTACTGGAGAATAGAGGTGTAGGTACTCTACTCTACTGGAGAATAGAGGTTGTAGGCTACTCTACTGGAGAATAGAGGGTGTAGCTTACTCTACTGGAGAATAGAGGTGTAGATTACTCTACTGGAGAATAGAGGTGTAGGTTACTCTACTGGAAATAGAGGTGTAGGTTACTCTACTGCGAGAATAGAGGTGCTAGGTTACTCTACTGGAGAATAGAGGTGTAGGCTAGGCTACTCTACTGGAGAATAGAGGTGTAGGCTTACTCTACTGGAGAATAGAGGTGTAGGCTAGGTTTACTCTACTGGAGAATAGAGGTGTAGGCTAGCGTTACTCTACTGGAGAATAGAGGTGTAGTTTACTCTACTGGAGAATAGAGGTGTAGGTTACTCTACTGGAGAAAGAGGTGTAGGTTACTCTACTGGAGAATAGAGGTGTAGGTTACTCTACTGGAGAATAGAGGTTGTAGGTTACTCTACTGGAGAATAGAGGTGTAGGTTACTCTACTGGAGAATAGAGGTGTAGGCTACTCTACTGGAGAATAGAGGTGTAGGCTACTCTACTGGAGAATAGAGGTGTAGGCTACTCTACTGGAGAATAGAGGTGTGGGTTACTCTACTGGAGAATAGAGGTGTAGGTTACCCTACTGGAGAATAGAGGTGTAGGTTACTCTACTCTACTGGAGAATAGAGGTGTAGGCTACTCTACTGGAGAATAGAGGTGTAGGATAGGTTACTCTACTGGGAGAATAGAGTGTAGGCTAGGTTACTCTACTGGAGAATAGAGGTGTAGTTTACTCTACTGGAGAATAGAGGTTAGGTGACTCTACTGGAAGAATAGAAGGTGTAGGTTACTCTACTGGAGAATAGAGGTGTAGGTTACTCTACTGGGAATAGAGGTGTAGGTTACTCTACTGGAGAATAGAGGTGTAGGTTACTCTACTGGGAGAATAGAGGTGTAGGTTACTCTACTGGAGAATAGAGGTGTAGGTTACTCTACTGGAGAATAGAGGTGTAGGCTACTCTACTGGAGAATAGAGGTGTAGGCTACTCTACTTGGAGATAGAGGTTAGGCTACTCTACTGGAGATAAGGTGTAGGTTACTCTACTGGAGAATAGAGTGTAGGTTCACCCTACTGGAGAATAGAGGTGTAGGTTACTCTACTCTACTGGAGAAATAGAGGTGTAGGCTACTCTACTGGAGAATAGAGGTGTAGGCTACTCTACTGGAGAATAGAGGTGTAGATTACTCTACTGGAGAATAGAGGTGTAAGGTTACTCTACTGGAGAATAGAGGTGTAGGGTTACTCTACTGGAGAATAGAGGTGTAGGTTACTCTACTGGAGAATAGAGGTGTAGGCTAGGCTACTCTACTGGAGAATAGAGGTGTAGGCTACTCTACTGGAGAATAGAGGTGTAGGCTAGGTACTCTACTGGAGAATAGAGGTGTAGGCTAGGTTACTCTACTGAGAATAGAGGTGTAGTTTACTCTACTGGAGAATAGAGGTGTAGGTTACTCTACTGGAGAAAGAGGTGTAGGTTACTCTACTGGAGAATAGAGATGTAGGTTACTCTACTGGAGAATAGAGGTGTAGGTTTACTCTACTGTGAGAATAGAGGTGTAGGTTACTCTACTGGAGAATAGAGGTGTAGGCACTCTACTGGAGAATAGAGTGTAGGCTACTCTACTGGAGAATAGAGGTGTAGGCTACTCTACTGGAGAATAGAGGTGTGGGTTACTCTACTGGAGAATAGAGGTGTAGGTTACCCTACTGGAGAATAGAGGTGTAGGTTACTCTAATCTACTGAGAATAGAGGTGTAGGCTACTCTACTGGAGAATAGAGGTTGAGGATAGGTTACTCTACTGGAGAATAGAGGTGTAGGCTAGGTTACTCTACTGGAGAATAGAGGTGTAGTTTACTCTACTGGAGAATCGAGGGTAGGTTACTCTACTGGAGAATAGAGGTGTAGGTTACTCTACTGGAGAATAGAGGTGTAGGTTACTCTACTGGAGAATAGAGGTGTAGGTTACTCTACTGGAGAATAGAGGTGTAGGTTACTCTACTGGAGAATAGAGGTGTAGGTTACTCTACTGGAGAATAGAGGTGTAGGTTACTCTACTGGAGAATAGAGGTGTAGGCTACTCTACTGGAGAATAGAGGTGTAGGCTACTCTACTGGAGAATAGAGGTGTAGGCTACTCTACTGGAGAATAGAGGTGTAGGCTAGGTTACTCTACTGGAGAATAGAGGTGTAGGTTACTCTACTGGAGAATAGAGGTGTAGGTTACTCTACTGGAGAATAGAGGTGTAGGTTACTCTACTGGAGAATAGAGGTGTAGGCTACTCTACTGGAGAATAGAGGTGTAGGTTACTCTACTGGAGAATAGAGGTGTAGGCTACTCTACTGGAGAATAGAGGTGTAGGTTACTCTACTGGAGAATAGAGGTGTAGGTTACTCTACTGGAGAATAGAGGTGTAGGTTACTCTACTCTACTGGAGAATAGAGGTGTAGGTTACTCTACTGGAGAATAGAGGTGTAGGTTACTCTACTGGAGAATAGAGGTGTAGGCTACTCTACTGGAGAATAGAGGTGTAGGCTACTCTACTGGAGAATATAGGTGTAGGCTACTCTACTGGAGAATAGAGGTGTTGGTTACTCTACTGGAGAATAGAGGTGTAGGCTAGGCTACTCTACTGGAGAATAGAGGTGTAGGTTACTCTACTGGAGAATAGAGGTGTAGGTTACTCTACTGGAGAATAGAGGTGTAGGCTACTCTACTGGAGAATAGAGGTGTAGGTTACTCTACTCTACTGGAGAATAGAGGTGTAGGCTACTGGAGAATAGAGGTGTAGGTTACTCTACTGGAGAATAGAGGTGTAGGCTACTCTACTGGAGAATAGAGGTGTAGGTTACTCTACTGGAGAATAGAGGTGTAGACTACTCTACTGGAGAATAGAGGTGTAGGCTACTCTACTGGAGAATAGAGGTGTAGGTTACTCTACTGGAGAATAGAGGTGTAGGTTACTCTACTGGAGAATAGAGGTGTAGGTTACTCTACTGGAGAATAGAGGTGTAGGTTACTCTACTGGAGAATAGAGGTGTAGGTTACTCTACTGGAGAATAGAGGTGTAGGCTACTCTTACTGGAGAATAGAGGTGTAGGCTACTCTACTGGAGAATAGAGGTGTAGGCTACTCTACTGGAGAATAGAGGTGTAGTTACTTACTCTACTGGAGAATAGAGGTGTAGGTTACTCTACTGGAGAATAGAGGTGTAGGTTACTCTACTGGAGATAGAGGTGTAGGTTACTCTACTGGAGAATAAGGTGTAGGTTACCTACTCTACTGGAGAATAGAGGTGTAGGTTACTCTACTGGGATAGAGTGTAGGCTACTCTACTGGAGAATAGAGGTGTAGGCTACTCTACTGGAGAATAGAGGTGTAGGCTACTCTACTGGAGAATAGAGGTGTAGGTTACTCTACTGGAGAATAGAGGTGTAGGTTACCCTACTGGAGAATAGAGGTGTAGGTTACTCTACTCTACTGGAGAATAGAGGTGTAGGCTACTCTACTGGAGAATAGAGGTGTAGGCTACTCTACTGGAGAATAGAGGTGTAGGTTACTCTACTGGAGAATAGAGGTGTAGGTTACTCTACTGGAGAATAGAGGTGTAGGTTACTCTACTGGAGAATAGAGGTGTAGGTTACTCTACTGGAGAATAGAGGTGTAGGTTACTCTACTGGAGAATAGAGGTGTAGGTTACTCTACTCTACTGGAGAATAGAGGTGTAGGTTACTCTACTGGAGAATAGAGGTGTAGGCTACTCTACTGGAGAATAGAGGTGTAGGCTAGGTTACTCTACTGGAGAATAGAGGTGTAGGTTACTCTACTGGAGAATAGAGGTGTAGGCTACTCTACTCTACTGGAGAATAGAGGTGTAGGCTACTCTACTGGAGAATAGAGGTGTAGGTTACTCTACTGGAGAATAGAGGTGTAGGTTACTCTACTGGAGAATAGAGGTGTAGGCTACTCTACTGGAGAATAGAGGTGTAGGTTACTCTACTGGAGAATAGAGGTGTAGGTTACTCTACTGGAGAATAGAGGTGTAGGCTACTCTACTGGAGAATAGAGGTGTAGGCTACTCTACTGGAGAATAGAGGTGTAGGTTACTCTACTGGAGAATAGAGGTGTAGGCTACTCTACTGGAGAATAGAGGTGTAGGTTACTCTACTGGAGAATAGAGGTGTAGGCTACTCTACTCTACTGGAGAATAGAGGTGTAGGCTACTCTACTGGAGAATAGAGGTGTAGGTTACTCTACTGGAGAATAGAGGTGTAGGTTACTCTACTGGAGAATAGAGGTGTAGGCTACTCTACTGGAGAATAGAGGTGTAGGTTACTCTACTGGAGAATAGAGGTGTAGGCTACTCTACTGGAGAATAGAGGTGTAGGTTACTCTACTGGAGAATAGAGGTGTAGGTTACTCTACTGGAGAATAGAGGTGTAGGCTACTCTACTGGAGAATAGAGGTGTAGGTTACTCTACTCTACTGGAGAATAGAGGTGTAGGTTACTCTACTGGAGAATAGAGGTGTAGGTTACTCTACTGGAGAATAGAGGTGTAGGTTACTCTACTGGAGAATAGAGGTGTAGGTTACTCTACTGGAGAATAGAGGTGTAGGCTACTCTACTGGAGAATAGAGGTGTAGGCTACTCTACTGGAGAATAGAGGTGTAGGTTACTCTACTGGAGAATAGAGGTGTAGGCTACTCTACTCTACTGGAGAATAGAGGTGTAGGCTACTCTACTGGAGAATAGAGGTGTAGGTTACTCTACTGGAGAATAGAGGTGTAGGTTACTCTACTGGAGAATAGAGGTGTAGGCTACTCTACTGGAGAATAGAGGTGTAGGCTACTCTACTGGAGAATAGAGGTGTAGGCTAGGTTACTCTACTGGAGAATAGAGGTGTAGGTTACTCTACTGGAGAATAGAGGTGTAGGTTACTCTACTGGAGAATAGAGGTGTAGGTTACTCTACTGGAGAATAGAGGTGTAGGCTACTCTACTGGAGAATAGAGGTGTAGGCTACTCTACTGGAGAATAGAGGTGTAGGCTACTCTACTGGAGAATAGAGGTGTAGGTTACTCTACTGGAGAATAGAGGTGTAGGTTACTCTACTGGAGAATAGAGGTGTAGGTTACTCTACTCTACTGGAGAATAGAGGTGTAGGCTACTCTACTGGAGAATAGAGGTGTAGGTAGGTTACTCTACTGGAGAATAGAGGTGTAGGCTAGGTTACTCTACTGGAGAATAGAGGTGTAGGTTACTCTACTGGAGAATAGAGGTGTAGGTTACTCTACTGGAGAATAGAGGTGTAGGTTACTCTACTGGAGAATAGAGGTGTAGGTTACTCTACTGGAGAATAGAGGTGTAGGTTACTCTACTGGAGAATAGAGGTGTAGGTTACTCTACTGGAGAATAGAGGTGTAGGTTACTCTACTGGAGAATAGAGGTGTAGGTTACTCTACTGGAGAATAGAGGTGTAGGCTACTCTACTGGAGAATAGAGGTGTAGGCTACTCTACTGGAGAATAGAGGTGTAGGCTACTCTACTGGAGAATAGAGGTGTAGGCTAGGTTACTCTACTGGAGAATAGAGGTGTAGGTTACTCTACTGGAGAATAGAGGTGTAGGTTACTCTACTGGAGAATAGAGGTGTAGGTTACTCTACTGGAGAATAGAGGTGTAGGCTACTCTACTGGAGAATAGAGGTGTAGGTTACTCTACTGGAGAATAGAGGTGTAGGCTACTCTACTGGAGAATAGAGGTGTAGGTTACTCTACTGGAGAATAGAGGTGTAGGTTACTCTACTGGAGAATAGAGGTGTAGGTTACTCTACTCTACTGGAGAATAGAGGTGTAGGTTACTCTACTGGAGAATAGAGGTGTAGGTTACTCTACTGGAGAATAGAGGTGTAGGCTACTCTACTGGAGAATAGAGGTGTAGGCTACTCTACTGGAGAATAGAGGTGTAGGCTACTCTACTGGAGAATAGAGGTGTTGGTTACTCTACTGGAGAATAGAGGTGTAGGCTAGGCTACTCTACTGGAGAATAGAGGTGTAGGTTACTCTACTGGAGAATAGAGGTGTAGGTTACTCTACTGGAGAATAGAGGTGTAGGCTACTCTACTGGAGAATAGAGGTGTAGGTTACTCTACTCTACTGGAGAATAGAGGTGTAGGCTACTGGAGAATAGAGGTGTAGGTTACTCTACTGGAGAATAGAGGTGTAGGCTACTCTACTGGAGAATAGAGGTGTAGGTTACTCTACTGGAGAATAGAGGTGTAGGCTACTCTACTGGAGAATAGAGGTGTAGGCTACTCTACTGGAGAATAGAGGTGTAGGTTACTCTACTGGAGAATAGAGGTGTAGGTTACTCTACTGGAGAATAGAGGTGTAGGTTACTCTACTGGAGAATAGAGGTGTAGGTTACTCTACTGGAGAATAGAGGTGTAGGTTACTCTACTGGAGAATAGAGGTGTAGGCTACTCTACTGGAGAATAGAGGTGTAGGCTACTCTACTGGAGAATAGAGGTGTAGGCTACTCTACTGGAGAATAGAGGTGTAGGTTACTCTACTCTACTGGAGAATAGAGGTGTAGGTTACTCTACTGGAGAATAGAGGTGTAGGTTACTCTACTGGAGAATAGAGGTGTAGGTTACTCTACTGGAGAATAGAGGTGTAGGTTACTCTACTCTACTGGAGAATAGAGGTGTAGGTTACTCTACTGGAGAATAGAGGTGTAGGCTACTCTACTGGAGAATAGAGGTGTAGGCTACTCTACTGGAGAATAGAGGTGTAGGCTACTCTACTGGAGAATAGAGGTGTAGGTTACTCTACTGGAGAATAGAGGTGTAGGTTACTCTACTGGAGAATAGAGGTGTAGGTTACTCTACTCTACTGGAGAATAGAGGTGTAGGCTACTCTACTGGAGAATAGAGGTGTAGGCTACTCTACTGGAGAATAGAGGTGTAGGTTACTCTACTGGAGAATAGAGGTGTAGGTTACTCTACTGGAGAATAGAGGTGTAGGTTACTCTACTGGAGAATAGAGGTGTAGGTTACTCTACTGGAGAATAGAGGTGTAGGTTACTCTACTGGAGAATAGAGGTGTAGGTTACTCTACTCTACTGGAGAATAGAGGTGTAGGTTACTCTACTGGAGAATAGAGGTGTAGGCTACTCTACTGGAGAATAGAGGTGTAGGCTAGGTTACTCTACTGGAGAATAGAGGTGTAGGTTACTCTACTGGAGAATAGAGGTGTAGGCTACTCTACTCTACTGGAGAATAGAGGTGTAGGCTACTCTACTGGAGAATAGAGGTGTAGGTTACTCTACTGGAGAATAGAGGTGTAGGTTACTCTACTGGAGAATAGAGGTGTAGGCTACTCTACTGGAGAATAGAGGTGTAGGTTACTCTACTGGAGAATAGAGGTGTAGGTTACTCTACTGGAGAATAGAGGTGTAGGCTACTCTACTGGAGAATAGAGGTGTAGGCTACTCTACTGGAGAATAGAGGTGTAGGTTACTCTACTGGAGAATAGAGGTGTAGGCTACTCTACTGGAGAATAGAGGTGTAGGTTACTCTACTGGAGAATAGAGGTGTAGGCTACTCTACTCTACTGGAGAATAGAGGTGTAGGCTACTCTACTGGAGAATAGAGGTGTAGGTTACTCTACTGGAGAATAGAGGTGTAGGTTACTCTACTGGAGAATAGAGGTGTAGGCTACTCTACTGGAGAATAGAGGTGTAGGTTACTCTACTGGAGAATAGAGGTGTAGGCTACTCTACTGGAGAATAGAGGTGTAGGTTACTCTACTGGAGAATAGAGGTGTAGGTTACTCTACTGGAGAATAGAGGTGTAGGCTACTCTACTGGAGAATAGAGGTGTAGGTTACTCTACTCTACTGGAGAATAGAGGTGTAGGTTACTCTACTGGAGAATAGAGGTGTAGGTTACTCTACTGGAGAATAGAGGTGTAGGTTACTCTACTGGAGAATAGAGGTGTAGGTTACTCTACTGGAGAATAGAGGTGTAGGCTACTCTACTGGAGAATAGAGGTGTAGGCTAGGTTACTCTACTGGAGAATAGAGGTGTAGGTTACTCTACTGGAGAATAGAGGTGTAGGCTACTCTACTCTACTGGAGAATAGAGGTGTAGGCTACTCTACTGGAGAATAGAGGTGTAGGTTACTCTACTGGAGAATAGAGGTGTAGGTTACTCTACTGGAGAATAGAGGTGTAGGCTACTCTACTGGAGAATAGAGGTGTAGGCTACTCTACTGGAGAATAGAGGTGTAGGCTAGGTTACTCTACTGGAGAATAGAGGTGTAGGTTACTCTCCTGGAGAATAGAGGTGTAGGCTAGGTTACTCTACTGGAGAATAGAGGTGTAGGCTACTCTACTGGAGAATATAGGTGTAGGCTACTCTACTGGAGAATAGAGGTGTAGGTTACTCTACTGGAGAATAGAGGTGTAGGTTACTCTACTGGAGAATAGAGGTGTAGGCTACTCTACTGGAGAATAGAGGTGTAGGCTACTCTACTGGAGAATAGAGGTGTAGGTTACTCTACTGGAGAAAGAGGTGTAGGTTACTCTACTGGAGAATAGAGGTGTAGGTTACTCTACTGGAGAATAGAGGTGTAGGTTACTCTACTGGAGAATAGAGGTGTAGGTTACTCTACTGGAGAATAGAGGTGTAGGTTACTCTACTGGAGAATAGAGGTGTAGGTTACTCTACTGGAGAATAGAGGTGTAGGTTACTCTACTGGAGAATAGAGGTGTAGGTTACTCTACTGGAGAATAGAGGTGTAGGTTACTCTACTGGAGAATAGAGGTGTAGGTTACTCTACTGGAGAATAGAGGTGTAGGTTACTCTACTGGAGAATAGAGGTGTAGGTTACTCTACTGGAGAATAGAGGTGTAGGCTACTCTACTGGAGAATAGAGGTGTAGGTTACTCTACTGGAGAATAGAGGTGTAGGTTACTCTACTGGAGAATAGAGGTGTAGGTTACTCTACTGGAGAATAGAGGTGTAGGTTACTCTACTGGAGAATAGAGGTGTAGGTTACTCTACTCTACTGGAGAATAGAGGTGTAGGCTACTCTACTGGAGAATAGAGGTGTAGGCTACTCTACTGGAGAATAGAGGTGTAGGTTACTCTACTGGAGAATAGAGGTGTAGGTTACTCTACTGGAGAATAGAGGTGTAGGTTACTCTACTGGAGAATAGAGGTGTAGGTTACTCTACTGGAGAATAGAGGTGTAGGTTACTCTACTGGAGAATAGAGGTGTAGGTTACTCTACTGGAGAATAGAGGTGTAGGTTACTCTACTGGAGAATAGAGGTGTAGGCTACTCTACTGGAGAATAGAGGTGTAGGTTACTCTACTGGAGAATAGAGGTGTAGGTTACTCTACTGGAGAATAGAGGTGTAGGTTACTCTACTGGAGAATAGAGGTGTAGGTTACTCTACTGGAGAATAGAGGTGTAGGTTACTCTACTGGAGAATAGAGGTGTAGGTTACTCTACTGGAGAATAGAGGTGTAGGCTACTCTACTGGAGAATAGAGGTGTAGGCTACTCTACTGGAGAATAGAGGTGTAGGCTACTCTACTGGAGAATAGAGGTGTAGGTTACTCTACTGGAGAATAGAGGTGTAGGTTACTCTACTGGAGAATAGAGGTGTAGGTTACTCTACTCTACTGGAGAATAGAGGTGTAGGCTACTCTACTGGAGAATAGAGGTGTAGGATAGGTTACTCTACTGGAGAATAGAGGTGTAGGCTAGGTTACTCTACTGGAGAATAGAGGTGTAGGTTACTCTACTGGAGAATAGAGGTGTAGGTTACTCTACTGGAGAATAGAGGTGTAGGTTACTCTACTGGAGAATAGAGGTGTAGGTTACTCTACTGGAGAATAGAGGTGTAGGTTACTCTACTGGAGAATAGAGGTGTAGGTTACTCTACTGGAGAATAGAGGTGTAGGTTACTCTACTGGAGAATAGAGGTGTAGGTTACTCTACTGGAGAATAGAGGTGTAGGCTACTCTACTGGAGAATAGAGGTGTAGGCTACTCTACTGGAGAATAGAGGTGTAGGCTACTCTACTGGAGAATAGAGGTGTAGGCTAGGTTACTCTACTGGAGAATAGAGGTGTAGGTTACTCTACTGGAGAATAGAGGTGTAGGTTACTCTACTGGAGAATAGAGGTGTAGGTTACTCTACTGGAGAATAGAGGTGTAGGCTACTCTACTGGAGAATAGAGGTGTAGGTTACTCTACTGGAGAATAGAGGTGTAGGCTACTCTACTGGAGAATAGAGGTGTAGGTTACTCTACTGGAGAATAGAGGTGTAGGTTACTCTACTGGAGAATAGAGGTGTAGGTTACTCTACTGGAGAATAGAGGTGTAGGTTACTCTACTGGAGAATAGAGGTGTAGGTTACTCTACTGGAGAATAGAGGTGTAGGTTACTCTACTGGAGAATAGAGGTGTAGGCTACTCTACTGGAGAATAGAGGTGTAGGTTACTCTACTGGAGAATAGAGGTGTAGGTTACTCTACTGGAGAATAGAGGTGTAGGCTACTACTCTACTGGAGAATAGAGGTGTAGGTTACTCTACTGGAGAATAGAGGTGTAGGTTACTCTACTGGAGAATAGAGGTGTAGGCTACTCTACTGGAGAATAGAGGTGTAGGTTACTCTACTCTACTGGAGAATAGAGGTGTAGGCTACTGGAGAATAGAGGTGTAGGTTACTCTACTGGAGAATAGAGGTGTAGGTACTCTACTGGAGAATAGAGGTGTAGGTTACTCTACTGGAGAATAGAGGTGTAGGTTACTCTACTGGAGAATAGAGGTGTAGGCTACTCTACTGGAGAATAGAGGTGTAGGTTACTCTACTGGAGAATAGAGGTGTAGGTTACTCTACTGGAGAATAGAGGTGTAGGTTACTCTACTGGAGAATAGAGGTGTAGGTTACTCTACTGGAGAATAGAGGTGTAGGTTACTCTACTGGAGAATAGAGGTGTAGGCTACTCTACTGGAGAATAGAGGTGTAGGCTACTCTACTGGAGAATAGAGGTGTAGGCTACTCTACTGGAGAATAGAGGTGTAGGTTACTCTACTCTACTGGAGAATAGAGGTGTAGGTTACTCTACTGGAGAATAGAGGTGTAGGTTACTCTACTGGAGAATAGAGGTGTAGGTTACTCTACTGGAGAATAGAGGTGTAGGTTACTCTACTCTACTGGAGAATAGAGGTGTAGGTTACTCTACTGGAGAATAGAGGTGTAGGCTACTCTACTGGAGAATAGAGGTGTAGGCTACTCTACTGGAGAATAGAGGTGTAGGCTACTCTACTGGAGAATAGAGGTGTAGGTTACTCTACTGGAGAATAGAGGTGTAGGTTACTCTACTGGAGAATAGAGGTGTAGGTTACTCTACTGGAGAATAGAGGTGTAGGTTACTCTACTGGAGAATAGAGGTGTAGGTTACTCTACTGGAGAATAGAGGTGTAGGTTACTCTACTGGAGAATAGAGGTGTAGGTTACTCTACTGGAGAATAGAGGTGTAGGTTACTCTACTGGAGAATAGAGGTGTAGGTTACTCTACTGGAGAATAGAGGTGTAGGTTACTCTACTGGAGAATAGAGGTGTAGGCTACTCTACTGGAGAATAGAGGTGTAGGTTACTCTACTGGAGAATAGAGGTGTAGGCTACTCTACTGGAGAATAGAGGTGTAGGCTTACTCTACTGGAGAATAGAGGTGTAGGTTACTCTACTGGAGAATAGAGGTGTAGGCTACTCTCTACTGGAGAATAGAGGTGTAGGCTACTCTACTGGAGAATAGAGGTGTAGGTTACTCTACTGGAGAATAGAGGTGTAGGTTACTCTACTGGAGAATAGAGGTGTAGGCTACTCTACTGGAGAATAGAGGTGTAGGTTACTCTACTGGAGAATAGAGGTGTAGGTTACTCTACTGGAGAATAGAGGTGTAGGCTACTCTACTGGAGAATAGAGGTGTAGGTTACTCTACTGGAGAATAGAGGTGTAGGTTACTCTACTGGAGAATAGAGGTGTAGGTTACTCTACTGGAGAATAGAGGTGTAGGTTACTCTACTGGAGAATAGAGGTGTAGGCTACTCTACTCTACTGGAGAATAGAGGTGTAGGCTACTCTACTGGAGAATAGAGGTGTAGGTTACTCTACTGGAGAATAGAGGTGTAGGTTACTCTACTGGAGAATAGAGGTGTAGGCTACTCTACTGGAGAATAGAGGTGTAGGTTACTCTACTGGAGAATAGAGGTGTAGGTTACTCTACTGGAGAATAGAGGTGTAGGTTACTCTACTGGAGAATAGAGGTGTAGGTTACTCTACTGGAGAATAGAGGTGTAGGTACTCTACTGGAGAATAGAGGTGTAGGTTACTCTACTCTACTGGAGAATAGAGGTGTAGGTTACTCTACTGGAGAATAGAGGTGTAGGTTACTCTACTGGAGAATAGAGGTGTAGGTTACTCTACTGGAGAATAGAGGTGTAGGTTACTCTACTGGAGAATAGAGGTGTAGGTTACTCTACTGGAGAATAGAGGTGTAGGTTACTCTACTGGAGAATAGAGGTGTAGGTTACTCTACTGGAGAATAGAGGTGTAGGTTACTCTACTGGAGAATAGAGGTGTAGGTTACTCTACTGGAGAATAGAGGTGTAGGTTACTCTACTGGAGAATAGAGGTGTAGGTTACTCTACTGGAGAATAGAGGTGTAGGTTACTCTACTGGAGAATAGAGGTGTAGGCTACTCTACTGGAGAATAGAGGTGTAGGTTACTCTACTGGAGAATAGAGGTGTAGGTTACTCTACTGGAGAATAGAGGTGTAGGTTACTCTACTGGAGAATAGAGGTGTAGGTTACTCTACTGGAGAATAGAGGTGTAGGCTACTCTACTGGAGAATAGAGGTGTAGGTTACTCTACTGGAGAATAGAGGTGTAGGCTACTCTACTGGAGAATAGAGGTGTAGGTTACTCTACTGGAGAATAGAGGTGTAGGTTACTCTACTGGAGAATAGAGGTGTAGGTTACTCTACTCTACTGGAGAATAGAGGTGTAGGCTACTCTACTGGAGAATAGAGGTGTAGGTTACTCTACTGGAGAATAGAGGTGTAGGCTACTCTACTGGAGAATAGAGGTGTAGGTTACTCTACTGGAGAATAGAGGTGTAGGTTACTCTACTGGAGAATAGAGGTGTAGGCTACTCTACTGGAGAATAGAGGTGTAGGTTACTCTACTGGAGAATAGAGGTGTAGGTTACTCTACTGGAGAATAGAGGTGTAGGTTACTCTACTGGAGAATAGAGGTGTAGGTTACTCTACTGGAGAATAGAGGTGTAGGTTACTCTACTGGAGAATAGAGGTGTAGGCTACTCTACTGGAGAATAGAGGTGTAGGCTACTCTACTGGAGAATAGAGGTGTAGGCTACTCTACTGGAGAATAGAGGTGTAGGCTAGGTTACTCTACTGGAGAATAGAGGTGTAGGTTACTCTACTGGAGAATAGAGGTGTAGGTTACTCTACTCTACTGGAGAATAGAGGTGTAGGTTACTCTACTGGAGAATAGAGGTGTAGGTTACTCTACTGGAGAATAGAGGTGTAGGCTACTCTACTGGAGAATAGAGGTGTAGGCTACTCTACTGGAGAATAGAGGTGTAGGCTACTCTACTGGAGAATAGAGGTGTAGGTTACTCTACTGGAGAATAGAGGTGTAGGCTACTCTACTCTACTGGAGAATAGAGGTGTAGGTTACTCTACTGGAGAATAGAGGTGTAGGTTACTCTACTGGAGAATAGAGGTGTAGGCTACTCTACTGGAGAATAGAGGTGTAGGCTACTCTACTGGAGAATAGAGGTGTAGGCTACTCTACTGGAGAATAGAGGTGTAGGTTACTCTACTGGAGAATAGAGGTGTAGGCTACTCTACTGGAGAATAGAGGTGTAGGTTACTCTACTGGAGAATAGAGGTGTAGGTTACTCTACTGGAGAATAGAGGTGTAGGCTACTCTACTGGAGAATAGAGGTGTAGGTTACTCTACTGGAGAATAGAGGTGTAGGTTACTCTACTGGAGAATAGAGGTGTAGGTTACTCTACTGGAGAATAGAGGTGTAGGTTACTCTACTGGAGAATAGAGGTGTAGGTTACTCTACTGGAGAATAGAGGTGTAGGCTACTCTACTGGAGAATAGAGGTGTAGGCTACTCTACTGGAGAATAGAGGTGTAGGCTACTCTACTGGAGAATAGAGGTGTAGGTTACTCTACTGGAGAATAGAGGTGTAGGTTACTCTACTGGAGAATAGAGGTGTAGGTTACTCTACTGGAGAATAGAGGTGTAGGTTACTCTACTGGAGAATAGAGGTGTAGGCTACTCTACTGGAGAATAGAGGTGTAGGTTACTCTACTGGAGAATAGAGGTGTAGGCTACTCTACTGGAGAATAGAGGTGTAGGCTACTCTACTGGAGAATAGAGGTGTAGGCTACTCTACTGGAGAATAGAGGTGTAGGTTACTCTACTGGAGAATAGAGGTGTAGGTTACTCTACTGGAGAATAGAGGTGTAGGTTACTCTACTCTACTGGAGAATAGAGGTGTAGGCTACTCTACTGGAGAATAGAGGTGTAGGCTACTCTACTGGAGAATAGAGGTGTAGGTTACTCTACTGGAGAATAGAGGTGTAGGTTACTCTACTGGAGAATAGAGGTGTAGGTTACTCTACTGGAGAATAGAGGTGTAGGTTACTCTACTGGAGAATAGAGGTGTAGGTTACTCTACTGGAGAATAGAGGTGTAGGCTACTCTACTGGAGAATAGAGGTGTAGGTTACTCTACTGGAGAATAGAGGTGTAGGCTACTCTACTGGAGAATAGAGGTGTAGGTTACTCTACTGGAGAATAGAGGTGTAGGTTACTCTACTGGAGAATAGAGGTGTAGGCTACTACTCTACTGGAGAATAGAGGTGTAGGCTACTCTACTGGAGAATAGAGGTGTAGGTTACTCTACTGGAGAATAGAGGTGTAGGTTACTCTACTGGAGAATAGAGGTGTAGGCTACTCTACTGGAGAATAGAGGTGTAGGTTACTCTACTGGAGAATAGAGGTGTAGGTTACTCTACTGGAGAATAGAGGTGTAGGCTACTCTACTGGAGAATAGAGGTGTAGGCTACTCTACTGGAGAATAGAGGTGTAGGTTACTCTACTGGAGAATAGAGGTGTAGGCTACTCTACTGGAGAATAGAGGTGTAGGTTACTCTACTGGAGAATAGAGGTGTAGGCTACTACTCTACTGGAGAATAGAGGTGTAGGCTACTCTACTGGAGAATAGAGGTGTAGGTTACTCTACTGGAGAATAGAGGTGTAGGTTACTCTACTGGAGAATAGAGGTGTAGGCTACTCTACTGGAGAATAGAGGTGTAGGTTACTCTACTGGAGAATAGAGGTGTAGGCTACTCTACTGGAGAATAGAGGTGTAGGTTACTCTACTGGAGAATAGAGGTGTAGGTTACTCTACTGGAGAATAGAGGTGTAGGTTACTCTACTGGAGAATAGAGGTGTAGGTTACTCTACTGGAGAATAGAGGTGTAGGTTACTCTACTGGAGAATAGAGGTGTAGGCTACTCTACTGGAGAATAGAGGTGTAGGTTACTCTACTGGAGAATAGAGGTGTAGGTTACTCTACTGGAGAATAGAGGTGTAGGCTACTACTCTACTGGAGAATAGAGGTGTAGGCTACTCTACTGGAGAATAGAGGTGTAGGTTACTCTACTGGAGAATAGAGGTGTAGGTTACTCTACTGGAGAATAGAGGTGTAGGCTACTCTACTGGAGAATAGAGGTGTAGGTTACTCTACTGGAGAATAGAGGTGTAGGTAGGTTACTCTACTGGAGAATAGAGGTGTAGGTTACTCTACTGGAGAATAGAGGTGTAGGCTAGGTTACTCTACTGGAGAATAGAGGTGTAGGCTACTCTACTGGAGAATAGAGGTGTAGGCTACTCTACTGGAGAATAGAGGTGTAGGTTACTCTACTGGAGAATAGAGGTGTAGGTTACTCTACTGGAGAATAGAGGTGTAGGTTACTCTACTGGAGAATAGAGGTGTAGGTTACTCTACTGGAGAATAGAGGTGTAGGTTACTCTACTGGAGAATAGAGGTGTAGGCTACTCTACTGGAGAATAGAGGTGTAGGCTACTCTACTGGAGAATAGAGGTGTAGGCTACTCTACTGGAGAATAGAGGTGTAGGCTACTCTACTGGAGAATAGAGGTGTAGGTTACTCTACTGGAGAATAGAGGTGTAGGTTACTCTACTGGAGAATAGAGGTGTAGGTTACTCTACTGGAGAATAGAGGTGTAGGCTACTCTACTGGAGAATAGAGGTGTAGGCTACTCTACTGGAGAATAGAGGTGTAGGTTACTCTACTGGAGAATAGAGGTGTAGGTTACTCTACTGGAGAATAGAGGTGTAGGTTACTCTACTGGAGAATAGAGGTGTAGGTTACTCTACTGGAGAATAGAGGTGTAGGCTAGGCTACTCTACTGGAGAATAGAGGTGTAGGCTACTCTACTGGAGAATAGAGGTGTAGGCTAGGTTACTCTACTGGAGAATAGAGGTGTAGGCTAGGTTACTCTACTGGAGAATAGAGGTGTAGGTTACTCTACTGGAGAATAGAGGTGTAGGTTACTCTACTGGAGAATAGAGGTGTAGGTTACTCTACTGGAGAATAGAGGTGTAGGTTACTCTACTGGAGAATAGAGGTGTAGGTTACTCTACTGGAGAATAGAGGTGTAGGTTACTCTACTGGAGAATAGAGGTGTAGGCTACTCTACTGGAGAATAGAGGTGTAGGCTACTCTACTGGAGAATAGAGGTGTAGGCTACTCTACTGGAGAATAGAGGTGTGGGTTACTCTACTGGAGAATAGAGGTGTAGGTTACCCTACTGGAGAATAGAGGTGTAGGTTACTCTACTCTACTGGAGAATAGAGGTGTAGGCTACTCTACTGGAGAATAGAGGTGTAGGCTACTCTACTGGAGAATAGAGGTGTAGGCTAGGTTACTCTACTGGAGAATAGAGGTGTAGGTTACTCTACTGGAGAATAGAGGTGTAGGTTACTCTACTGGAGAATAGAGGTGTAGGTTACTCTACTGGAGAATAGAGGTGTAGGCTAGGCTACTCTACTGGAGAATAGAGGTGTAGGCTACTCTACTGGAGAATAGAGGTGTAGGGTAGGTTACTCTACTGGAGAATAGAGGTGTAGGCTAGGTTACTCTACTGGAGAATAGAGGTGTAGTTTACTCTACTGGAGAATAGAGGTGTAGGTTACTCTACTGGAGAATAGAGGTGTAGGTTACTCTACTGGAGAATAGAGGTGTAGGTTACTCTACTGGAGAATAGAGGTGTAGGTTACTCTACTGGAGAATAGAGGTGTAGGTTACTCTACTGGAGAATAGAGGTGTAGGTTACTCTACTGGAGAATAGAGGTGTAGGTTACTCTACTGGAGAATAGAGGTGTAGGCTACTCTACTGGAGAATAGAGGTGTAGGCTACTCTACTGGAGAATAGAGGTGTAGGCTACTCTACTGGAGAATAGAGGTGTAGGTTACTCTACTGGAGAATAGAGGTGTAGGTTACTCTACTGGAGAATAGAGGTGTAGGTTACTCTACTCTACTGGAGAATAGAGGTGTAGGTTACTCTACTGGAGAATAGAGGTGTAGGCTACTCTACTGGAGAATAGAGGTGTAGGTTACTCTACTGGAGAATAGAGGTGTAGGCTACTCTACTGGAGAATAGAGGTGTAGGTTACTCTACTGGAGAATAGAGGTGTAGGCTACTCTACTGGAGAATAGAGGTGTAGGTTACTCTACTGGAGAATAGAGGTGTAGGTTACTCTACTGGAGAATAGAGGTGTAGGTTACTCTACTCTACTGGAGAATAGAGGTGTAGGTTACTCTACTGGAGAATAGAGGTGTAGGTTACTCTACTGGAGAATAGAGGTGTAGGCTACTCTACTGGAGAATAGAGGTGTAGGCTACTCTACTGGAGAATAGAGGTGTAGGCTACTCTACTGGAGAATAGAGGTGTAGGTTACTCTACTGGAGAATAGAGGTGTAGGCTAGGCTACTCTACTGGAGAATAGAGGTGTAGGTTACTCTACTGGAGAATAGAGGTGTAGGCTACTCTACTGGAGAATAGAGGTGTAGGTTACTCTACTCTACTGGAGAATAGAGGTGTAGGCTACTCTACTGGAGAATAGAGGTGTAGGTTACTCTACTGGAGAATAGAGGTGTAGGCTACTCTACTGGAGAATAGAGGTGTAGGTTACTCTACTGGAGAATAGAGGTGTAGGCTACTCTACTGGAGAATAGAGGTGTAGGCTACTCTACTGGAGAATAGAGGTGTAGGTTACTCTACTGGAGAATAGAGGTGTAGGTTACTCTACTGGAGAATAGAGGTGTAGGTTACTCTACTGGAGAATAGAGGTGTAGGTTACTCTACTGGAGAATAGAGGTGTAGGTTACTCTACTGGAGAATAGAGGTGTAGGCTACTCTACTGGAGAATAGAGGTGTAGGCTACTCTACTGGAGAATAGAGGTGTAGGCTACTCTACTGGAGAATAGAGGTGTAGGCTAGGTTACTCTACTGGAGAATAGAGGTGTAGGTTACTCTACTGGAGAATAGAGGTGTAGGTTACTCTACTGGAGAATAGAGGTGTAGGTTACTCTACTGGAGAATAGAGGTGTAGGTTACTCTACTGGAGAATAGAGGTGTAGGCTACTCTACTGGAGAATAGAGGTGTAGGTTACTCTACTGGAGAATAGAGGTGTAGGCTACTCTACTGGAGAATAGAGGTGTAGGTTACTCTACTGGAGAATAGAGGTGTAGGCTACTCTACTGGAGAATAGAGGTGTAGGTTACTCTACTGGAGAATAGAGGTGTAGGTTACTCTACTGGAGAATAGAGGTGTAGGTTACTCTACTCTACTGGAGAATAGAGGTGTAGGTTACTCTACTCTACTGGAGAATAGAGGTGTAGGTTACTCTACTGGAGAATAGAGGTGTAGGTTACTCTACTGGAGAATAGAGGTGTAGGCTACTCTACTGGAGAATAGAGGTGTAGGCTACTCTACTGGAGAATAGAGGTGTAGGCTACTCTACTGGAGAATAGAGGTGTAGGTTACTCTACTGGAGAATAGAGGTGTAGGTTACTCTACTGGAGAATAGAGGTGTAGGCTAGGCTACTCTACTGGAGAATAGAGGTGTAGGTTACTCTACTGGAGAATAGAGGTGTAGGCTAGGCTACTCTACTGGAGAATAGAGGTGTAGGCTACTCTACTGGAGAATATAGGTGTAGGCTACTCTACTGGAGAATAGAGGTGTTGGTTACTCTACTGGAGAATAGAGGTGTAGGCTAGGCTACTCTACTGGAGAATAGAGGTGTAGGTTACTCTACTGGAGAATAGAGGTGTAGGCTACTCTACTGGAGAATAGAGGTGTAGGTTACTCTACTCTACTGGAGAATAGAGGTGTAGGCTACTCTACTGGAGAATAGAGGTGTAGGTTACTCTACTGGAGAATAGAGGTGTAGGCTACTCTACTGGAGAATAGAGGTGTAGGTTACTCTACTGGAGAATAGAGGTGTAGACTACTCTACTGGAGAATAGAGGTGTAGGCTACTCTACTGGAGAATAGAGGTGTAGGTTACTCTACTGGAGAATAGAGGTGTAGGTTACTCTACTGGAGAATAGAGGTGTAGGTTACTCTACTGGAGAATAGAGGTGTAGGTTACTCTACTGGAGAATAGAGGTGTAGGTTACTCTACTGGAGAATAGAGGTGTAGGCTACTCTACTGGAGAATAGAGGTGTAGGCTACTCTACTGGAGAATAGAGGTGTAGGCTACTCTACTGGAGAATAGAGGTGTAGGCTAGGTTACTCTACTGGAGAATAGAGGTGTAGGTTACTCTACTGGAGAATAGAGGTGTAGGTTACTCTACTGGAGAATAGAGGTGTAGGTTACTCTACTGGAGAATAGAGGTGTAGGTTACTCTACTGGAGAATAGAGGTGTAGGCTACTCTACTGGAGAATAGAGGTGTAGGTTACTCTACTGGAGAATAGAGGTGTAGGCTACTCTACTGGAGAATAGAGGTGTAGGTTACTCTACTGGAGAATAGAGGTGTAGGCTACTCTACTGGACAATAGAGGTGTAGGTTACTCTACTGGAGAATAGAGGTGTAGGTTACTCTACTGGAGAATAGAGGTGTAGGTTACTCTACTCTACTGGAGAATAGAGGTGTAGGTTACTCTACTCTACTGGAGAATAGAGGGTGTAGGTTACTCTACTGGAGAATAGAGGTGTAGGTTACTCTACTGGAGAATAGAGTGTAGGCTACTCTACTGGAGAATAGAGGTGTAGGCTACTCTACTGGAGAATAGAGGTGTAGGCTACTCTACTGGAGAATAGAGGTGTAGGTTACTCTACTGGAGAATAGAGGTGTAGGTTACTCTACTGGAGAATAGAGGTGTAGGCTAGGCTACTCTACTGGAGAATAGAGGTGTAGGTTACTCTACTGGAGAATAGAGGTGTAGGCTAGGCTACTCTACTGGAGAATAGAGGTGTAGGTTACTCTACTGGAGAATAGAGGTGTAGGTTTACTCTACTGGAGAATAGAGGTGTAGGCTACTCTACTGGAGAATAGAGGTGTAGGTTACTCTACTGGAGAATAGAGGTGTAGGCTACTCTACTGGAGAATAGAGGTGTAGGTTACTCTACTCTACTGGAGAATAGAGGTGTAGGTTACTCTACTGGAGAATAGAGGTGTAGGCTACTCTACTGGAGAATAGAGGTGTAGGCTACTCTACTGGAGAATAGAGGTTAGGCTACTCTACTGGAGAATAGAGGTGTAGGCTACTCTATCTCTACTGGAGAATAGAGTTGTAGGCTAACTCTACTGGAGAATAGAGGTGTAGGTTATTCTTACTCTACTGAAGATAGAGGTGTAGGTTACTCTACTGGAGAATAGAGGTGTAGGTTACTCTACTGGAGAATAGAGGTGTAGGTTACTCTACTCTACTGGAGAATAGAGGTGTAGGCTACTCTACTGGAGAATAGAGGTGTAGGTTACTCTACTGGAGAATAGAGGTGTAGGTTACTCTACTGGAGAATAGAGGTGTAGGTTACTCTACTGGAGAAGAGAGGTGTAGGTTACTCTACTGGAGAATAGAGGTGTAGGTTACTCTAACTGGAGAATAGAGGTGTAGGCTACTCTACTGGAGAATAGAGGTGTAGGCTACTCTACTGGAGAATAGAGGTGTAGGTTACTCTACTGGAGAATAGAGGTGTAGGTTACTCCTACTGGAGAATAGAGGTGTATGTTACTCTACTGGAGAATAGAGTGTAGGTTACTTAACTGGATAGGGTAGGGGTTACTCACTCCACTGGAGAATAGAGGTGTAGGTTACTCTACTGGAGAATAGAGGTGTAGGTTACTCTACTGGAGAATAGAGGTGTAGGTTACTCTACTGGAGAATAGAGGTGTAGGTTACTCTACTGGAGAATAGAGGTGTAGGTTACTCTACTGGAGAATAGAGGTGTAGGCTACTCTACTGGAGAATAGAGGTGTAGGCTACTCTACTCTACTGGAGAATAGAGGTGTAGGCTACTCTACTGGAGAATAGAGGTGTAGGTTATTCTACTCTACTGGAGAATAGAGGTGTAGGTTACTCTACTGGAGAATAGAGGTGTAGGTTACTCTACTGGAGAATAGAGGTGTAGGTTACTCTACTCTACTGGAGAATAGAGGTGTAGGCTACTCTACTGGAGAATAGAGGTGTAGGTTACTCTACTGGAGAATAGAGGTGTAGGTTACTCTACTGGAGAATAGAGGTGTAGGTTACTCTACTGGAGAATAGAGGTGTAGGTTATTCTACTGGAGAATAGAGGTGTAGGTTACTCTACTCCACTGGAGAATAGAGGTGTAGGTTACTCTACTGGAGAATAGAGGTGTAGGTTACTCTACTGGAGAATAGAGGTATAGGTTACTCTACTGGAGAATAGAGGTGTAGGTTACTCTACTGGAGAATAGAGGGTGTAGGTTACTCTACTGGAGAATAGAGGTGTAGGTTACTCTACTGGAGAATAGAGGTGTAGGTTACTCTACTGGAGAATAGAGGTGTAGGTTACTCTACTGGAGAATAGAGGTGTAGGTTACTCTACTCTACTGGAGAATAGAGGTGTAGACTAGGTTACTCTACTGGAGAATAGAGGTGTAGGTTACTCTACTCTACTGGAGAATAGAGGTGTAGACTAGGTTACTCTACTGGAGAATAGAGGTGTAGGTTACTCTACTGGAGAATAAAGGTGTAGGTTACTCTACTGGAGAATAGAGGTGTAGGTTACTCTACTGGAGAATAGAGTGTAGGTTACTCTACTGGAGAATAGAGGTTTAGGTTACTCTACTCTACTGGAGAATAGAGGTGTAGGTTACTCTACTGGAGAATAGAGGTGTAGGCTACTCTACTGGAGAATAGAGGTGTAGGTTACTCTACTGGAGAATAGAGGTGTAGGCTACTCTATTGGAGAATAGAGGTGTAGGTTACTCTACTGGAGAATAGAGGTGTAGGTTACTCTACTGGAGAATAGAGGTGTAGGCTACTCTACTGGACAATAGAGGTGTAGGTTACTCTACTCTACTGGAGAATAGAGGTGTAGGTTACTCTACTGGAGAATAGAGGTGTAGGCTACTCTACTGGACAATAGAGGTGTAGGTTACTCTACTCTACTGGAGAATAGAGGTGTAGACTAGGTTACTCTACTGGAGAATAGAGGTGTAGGTTACTCTACTGGAGAATAAAGTGTAGGTTACTCTACTGGAGAATAGAGGTGTAGGTTACTCTACTGGAGAATAGAGGTGTAGGCTACTCTACTGGAGAATAGAGGTGTAGGTTACTCTACTCTACTGGAGAATAGAGGTGTAGGTTACTCTACTGGAGAATAGAGGTGTAGGCTACTCTATTGGAGAATAGAGGTGTAGGTTACTCTACTGGAGAATAGAGGTGTAGGCTACTCTATTGGAGAATAGAGGTGTAGGTTACTCTACTGGAGAATAGAGGTGTAGGTTACTCTACTGGAGAATAGAGGTGTAGGCCTACTCTACTGGACAATAGAGGTGTAGGTTACTCTACTCTACTGGAGAATAGAGGTGTAGGTTACTCTACTGGAGAATAGAGGTGTAGGCTACTCTACTGGACAATAGAGGTGTAGGTTACTCTACTCTACTGGAGAATAGAGGTGTAGGTTACTCTACTGGAGAATAGAGGTGTAGGTTACTCTACTGGAGAATAGAGGTGTAGGTTACTCTACTGGAGAATAGAGGTGTAGGTTACTCTACTGGAGAATAGAGGTGTAGGCTACTCTACTGGACAATAGAGGTGTAGGTTACTCTACTCTACTGGAGAATAGAGGTGTAGGTTACTCTACTGGAGAATAGAGGTGTAGGTTACTCTACTGGAGAATAGAGGTGTAGGTTACTCTACTGGAGAATAGAGGTGTAGGTTACTCTACTGGAGAATAGAGGTGTAGGTTACTCTACTGGAGAATAGAGGTGTAGGTTACTCTACTGGAGAATAGAGGTGTAGGTTACTCTACTGGAGAATAGAGGTGTAGGTTACTCTACTGGAGAATAGAGGTATAGGTTACTCTACTGGAGAATAGAGGTATAGGTTACTCTACTGGAGAATAGAGGTGTAGGTTACTCTACTCTACTGGAGAATAGAGGTGTAGGTTACTCTACTGGAGAATAGAGGTGTAGGTTACTCTACTGGAGAATAGAGGTGTAGGTTACTCTACTGGAGAATAGAGGTGTAGGCTACTCTACTGGAGAATAGAGGTGTAGGCTAGGTTACTCTACTGGAGAATAGAGGTGTAGGTTACTCTACTCTACTGGAGAATAGAGGTGTAGTTACTCTACTGGAGAATAGAGGTGTAGGCTACTCTACTGGAGAATAGAGGTGTAGGTTACTCTACTGGAGAATAGAGGTGTAGGCTACTCTACTGGAGAATAGAGGTGTAGGTTACTCTACTGGAGAATAGAGGTGTAGGCTACTCTACTGGAGAATAGAGGTGTAGACTACTCTACTGGAGAATAGAGGCGTAGGCTACTCTACTGGAGAATAGAGGTGTAGGCTACTCTACTGGAGAATAGAGGTGTAGGTTACTCTACTGGAGAATAGAGGTGTAGGCTACTCTACTGGAGAATAGAGGTGTAGGTTACTCTACTGGAGAATAGAGGTGTAGGTTACTCTACTGGAGAATAGAGGTGTAGGTTACTCTACTGGAGAATAGAGGTGTAGGTTACTCTACTGGAGAATAGAGGTGTAGGTTACTCTACTGGAGAATAGAGGTGTAGGTTACTCTACTGGAGATAGGTGTAGGTTACTCTACTGGAGAATAGAGGTGTAGGTTACTCTACTGGAGAATAGAGGTGTAGGTTACTCTACTGGAGAATAGAGGTGTAGGCTACTCTACTGGACAATAGAGGTGTAGGTTACTCTACTCTACTGGAGAATAGAGGTGTAGGTTACTCTACTGGAGAATAGAGGTGTAGGTTACTCTACTGGAGAATAGAGGTGTAGGTTACTCTACTGGAGAATAGAGGTGTAGGTTACTCTACTGGAGAATAGAGGTGTAGGTTACTCTACTGGAGAATAGAGGTGTAGGTTACTCTACTGGAGAATAGAGGTGTAGGTTACTCTACTGGAGAATAGAGGTGTAGGTTACTCTACTGGAGAATAGAGGTATAGGTTACTCTACTGGAGAATAGAGGTATAGGTTACTCTACTGGAGAATAGAGGTGTAGGTTACTCTACTCTACTGGAGAATAGAGGTGTAGGTTACTCTACTGGAGAATAGAGGTGTAGGTTACTCTACTGGAGAATAGAGGTGTAGGTTACTCTACTGGAGAATAGAGGTGTAGGCTACTCTACTGGAGAATAGAGGTGTAGGCTAGGTTACTCTACTGGAGAATAGAGGTGTAGGTTACTCTACTCTACTGGAGAATAGAGGTGTAGGTTACTCTACTGGAGAATAGAGGTGTAGGCTACTCTACTGGAGAATAGAGGTGTAGGTTACTCTACTGGAGAATAGAGGTGTAGGCTACTCTACTGGAGAATAGAGGTGTAGGTTACTCTACTGGAGAATAGAGGTGTAGGCTACTCTACTGGAGAATAGAGGTGTAGACTACTCTACTGGAGAATAGAGGCGTAGGCTACTCTACTGGAGAATAGAGGTGTAGGCTACTCTACTGGAGAATAGAGGTGTAGGTTACTCTACTGGAGAATAGAGGTGTAGGCTACTCTACTGGAGAATAGAGGTGTAGGTTACTCTACTGGAGAATAGAGGTGTAGGTTACTCTACTGGAGAATAGAGGTGTAGGTTACTCTACTGGAGAATAGAGGTGTAGGTTACTCTACTGGAGAATAGAGGTGTAGGTTACTCTACTGGAGAATAGAGGTGTAGGTTACTCTACTGGAGAATAGAGGTGTAGGTTACTCTACTCTACTGGAGAATAGAGGTGTAGGTTACTCTACTGGAGAATAGAGGTGTAGGTTACTCTACTGGAGAATAGAGGTGTAGGCTACTCTACTGGAGAATAGAGGTGTAGGCTACTCTACTGGAGAATAGAGGTGTAGGCTACTCTACTGGAGAATAGAGGTGTTGGCTCGTCCAACTAACAGTTCTTTAGTTAATTTGTCCTCTTAATTTGATATTCACCTGGCTCACCACCCTGCAGCTGTTCGTACATTGATTGTTTGGAGTCCCAAATTACATTCTATTCCCTAAGTATTACCCAGAGGGCTCTGGTCAAGATAACTTCACTATATAGGGAATAGTGTGTCATTTGGGGCACATCCATTGCTGAGTCACACTGCAACGTAGCAGTGATTTACAGTTTAGATAGGAGAAGACTCTCAACAGCAACGTAACAGTGATTTACAGTTTAGATAGGAGACTCTCAACAGCAACGTAACAGTGATTTACAGTTTAGATAGGAGACTCTCAACAGCAACGTAACAGTGATTTACAGTTTAGATAGGTGAAGACTCTCAACAGCAACGTAGCAGTGATTTACAGTTTAGATAGAAGACTCTCAACAGCAACGTAACAGTGATTTACAGTTTAGATAGGAGAAGACTCTCAACAGCAACGTAACAGTGATTTACAGTTTAGATAGGAGACTCTCAACAGCAACGTAACAGTGATTTACAGTTTAGATAGGTGAAGACTCTCAACAGCAACGTAACAGTGATTTACAGTTTAGATAGGAGAAGACTCTCAACAGCAACGTAGCAGTGATTTACAGTTTAGATAGAAGACTCTCAACAGCAACGTAACAGTGATTTACAGTTTAGATAGGAGAAGACTCTCAACAGCAACGTAGCAGTGATTTACAGTTTAGATAGAAGACTCTCAACAGCAACGTAACAGTGATTTACAGTTTAGATAGGTGAAGACTCTCAACAGCAACGTAGCAGTGATTTACAGTTTAGATAGAAGACTCTCAACAGCAACGTAACAGTGATTTACAGTTTAGATAGGAGAAGACTCTCAACAGCAACGTAACAGTGATTTACAGTTTAGATAGGAGACTCTCAACAGCAACGTAACAGTGATTTACAGTTTAGATAGGTGAAGACTCTCAACAGCAACGTAACAGTGATTTACAGTTTAGATAGGAGAAGACTCTCAACAGCAACGTAGCAGTGATTTACAGTTTAGATAGAAGACTCTCAACAGCAACGTAACAGTGATTTACAGTTTAGATAGGAGAAGACTCTCAACAGCAACGTAGCAGTGATTTACAGTTTAGATAGAAGACTCTCAACAGCAACGTAACAGTGATTTACAGTTTAGATAGGAGAAGACTCAACAGCAACGTAACAGTGATTTACAGTTTAGATAGGAGAAGACTCTCAACAGCAACGTAGCAGTGATTTACAGTTTAGACAGGAGGAGACTCAACAGCAACGTAACAGTGATTTACAGTTTAGACAGGAGACTCTCAACAGCAACGTAACAGTGATTTACAGATTAGACAGGAGACTCTCAACAGCAACGTAACAGTGATTTACAGATTAGACAGGAGACTCTCAACAGCAAGGTAGCAGTGATTTACAGTTTAGATAGAAGACTCTCAACAGCAACGTAACAGTGATTTACAGTTTAGACAGGAGACTCTCAACAGCAACGTAGCAGTGATTTACAGTTTAGATAGAAGACTCTCAACAGCAACGTAACAGTGATTTACAGTTTAGATAGGAGAAGACTCTCAACAGCAACGTAACAGTGATTTACAGTTTAGACAGGAGGAGACTCTCAACAGCAACCTAGCAGTGATTTACAGTTTAGACAGGAGGAGACTCTCAACAGCAACGTAACAGTGATTTACAGTTTAGATAGGAGAAGACTCTCAACAGCAACGTAACAGTGATTTACAGTTTAGACAGGAGGAGACTCTCAACAGCAACGTAACAGTGATTTACAGTTTAGATAGGAGACTCTCAACAGCAACGTAACAGTGATTTACAGTTTAGATAGGAGAAGACTCTCAACAGCAACGTAGCAGTGATTTACAGTTTAGATAGGAGAAGACTCTCAACAGCAACGTAACAGTGATTTACAGTTTAGATAGGAGAAGACTCAACAGCAACGTAGCAGTGATTTACAGTTTAGATAGGAGAAGACTCTCAACAGCAACGTAACAGTGATTTACAGTTTAGATAGGAGAAGACTCTCAACAGCAACGTAGCAGTGATTTACAGTTTAGACAGGAGAAGACTCTCAACAGCAACGTAACAGTGATTTACAGTTTAGATAGGAGAAGACTCTCAACAGCAACGTAACAGTGATTTACAGTTTAGATAGGAGAAGACTCTCAACAGCAACGTAGCAGTGATTTACAGTTTAGACAGGAGAAGACTCTCAACAGCAACGTAACAGTGATTTACAGTTTAGATAGGAGAAGACTCTCAACAGCAACGTAACAGTGATTTACAGTTTAGATAGGAGAAGACTCTCAACAGCAACGTAACAGTGATTTACAGTTTAGATAGGAGAAGACTCTCAACAGCAACGTAACAGTGATTTACAGTTTAGATAGGAGAAGACTCTCAACAGCAACGTAACAGTGATTTACAGTTTAGATAGGAGAAGACTCTCAACAGCAACGTAACAGTGATTTACAGTTTAGATAGGAGAAGACTCTCAACAGCAACTTCTAGAGAAAACTAAACACAATGCCTCCATAATCAAACGGCTGGTTTAAACCGAAAAGCGTTTATATTGTCAAAGGATATTATTTTGTAATTCATCAAGTGTTCCTTTTCTGTCGATTGAAATTGAATGAATGAAATAAACAAAATTACGCAAAAATTCTATACATAATACCTTTCATCCCTAGAGCAGTGAAATAACATACACACATAGACACTATACATGTAAACAATATATATATATACATAGACTCAGGTTGGAGTCATTAAAACTAGTTTTTCAACCACTCCACAAATTTCTTGTTAACAAACAATAGTTTTGGCAAGTCGGTTAAGAACATCTACTTTGTACATGACAAGTATCTTTTTCAACAATTGTTTACAGACAGATTATTTCACTTATAATTAACTGTGTTTTAGTCTGGTTGATCATGAGTCTCCATCTTTACCACCAACTGAGTGCACATTATAACATGTTCTGCAGGCCTTGTTCAGTTTCTACCATCAAAATAATATCATTAACATATGAAAGATACTAAGCATTTCATCATCATATTTATCTGTTTTTAATTTCTTTTTCCAAATCATTTATAAAGACATTTATATTTATTATATTATTATTATTATATATATTATTATTATATATTATTATTATTATTATTCATTTATAAAGAAAGCAAACAACGTCTTTTATTCAACGTCTTATGTAGCTGTACTTGATTGCACCAGTATTGATAGGAAAGATGGTCTCTGATATCTCTGCTGGTCTGGTCTGCCCAGGTGTTATGAGAGGAGGCAGGTTACCTAGTTACTGTATAGCTGGTTAAACCCCTTGATCAAACCTGCCCCTGCCTGGGCAGAATGTGCTAGAAACGTCAACACACACACACACGTCCCCTCTCTTGCCCTAACCCGAGGCACGGTGTAGTTCATGTCCCTCTTGTCACAGTTTCTGTGTGTTTCAGATGAATCGCGTGACTCTAATCGGAGTGCAGCGCCTAAACTTTAATTACCGACTTTTTCCTCTCGCCAACGTCTCTTTCACTCTGTTCACTTGGGATTTACACTTCAGTGCTTCTGAAAAGTATTTTCCTTCCCATCAGAAGTCAAGACTTCAAATGGCCCCTATTCCCAACCTGACTTAAGAGCTCTAAATGTAACATAACAAAAAAATAAATGATGTACTTTTCTTTCTGTGTCTATTCTGATCTTGAATGTCATGATAACAGCTGCTATTCACCAGCAGAGAGAGGTCAATGAGTAAACCGGTTGGATAAGGGAATTGTAAATATCATTATTTTAGATTTATTTGACCTTATGATCGCTGGAGACAAATGTGAAACCAGTTTAAATGGCAGCCAACTGAAGCATGGCAGCCAACTGAAGCATGGCAGCCAACTGAAGCATGGCAGCCAACTGAAGCATGGCAGCCAACTGAAGCATGGCAGCAAACTGAAGCATGGCAGCCAACTGAAGCATGGCAGCCAACTGAAGCATGGCAGCAAACTGAAGCATGGCAGCCAACTGAAGCATGGCAGCCAACTGAAGCATGGCAGCAAACTGAAGCATATTGAAAGTAAAGCTGATGAAATGCTGGGCCATTATGCAGAGTTAAAATAGCAGTGCCTATTTAACGTGCAGGGATGGGCACTCTCTAATGTCTTCATTATAATCTACCCAGACTTTCTCTGTTTCCTATTTCAAATAGAGTCACATTTTATTGGTCACGTACACATATTTAACAGATATTATATTGCAGGTGTAGCAAAATCGCTTACGCAGTAATATCAAACACTACACACTGTTTAAAGCACGTTTGGCAGCGATTACAGTCTCGAGTCTTCTTGAGTATGACGCTACAAGCTTGGCACATCTGTATTTGGGGAGATTCTCCCATTCTACTCTGCAGATTCTCTCAAGCTCTGTCAGGTTGGATGGGGAGCGTTGCTGCAACAGTACAGGTCTCTCCAGAGATGTTTGATCGGATTCAAGTCCGGGCTCTGGCTGGGCCACTCAAGGACTTGTTTCGAAGCCAAGACAACACAGGACTGGCTATCTTCTTAGGTTCTTTGTCCTGTTGTAAAGTGAGCCTTATTTATATATATATATATATACATACACACACACACACACACACTACCAGTCAGAGGTTTGGATACATCTACCCATTTATTTATTTATTTGTATTATTTTCACATTGTAGAATAATAGTGAAGACATCAAAACTATAAAATAACACATGTGGAATCATGTAGTAACCAAAAAAGTGTAAAACCAATCAAAATATATTGTAGATTCTTCAAAGTAGCCACCCTTTAACTTGATGACAGCTCTTGGCATTCTCTCAACCAGCTTCATGAGGTAGTCACCTGGAATGCATTTCTGTTGCCAGCATGTGGGAGGGTATTCAGCGGTTGATTTAATTAGATTTAGCGTGTCTTGGTTATAGTAGTGACCCTCTTGTTGTTGTTGTCTTGTTATAGTAGTGACCCTCTTGTTGTTGTTGTCTTGTTATAGTAGTGACCCCGTTGTTGTCTTGTTATAGTAGTGACCCTGTTGTTGTTGTTGTGTGTCTTGTTATAGTAGTGACCGTGTTGTTGTTGTTGTCTTGTTATAGTAGTGACCCAGTTGTTGTCTTGTTATAGTAGTGACCCTGTTGTTGTTGTTGTTTTGTTATAGTAGTGACCCAGTTGTTGTCTTGTTATAGTAGTGACCCAGTTGTTGTCTTGTTATAGTAGTGACCCAGTTGTTGTCTTGTTATAGTAGTGACCCTGTTGTTGTCTTGTTATAGTAGTAACCCTGTTGTTGTTGTTGTTGTTGTCTTGTTATAGTAGTGACCCTGTTGTTGTTGTTGTCTTGTTATAGTAGTGACCCTGTTGTTGTTTTGTTATAGTAGTGACCCTGTTGTTGTTGTTGTCTTGTTATAGTAGTGACCCTGTTGTTGTCTTGTTATAGTAGTGACCCTGTTGTTGTTGTTGTCTTGTTATAGTAGTGACCCTGTTGTTGTTGTTGTCTTGTTATAGTAGTGACCCTGTTGTTGTCTTGTTATAGTAGTGACCCTGTTGTTGTCTTGTTATAGTAGTGACCCAGTTGTTGTCTTGTTATAGTAGTGACCCTGTTGTTGTTGTTGCTTTGTTATAGTAGTGACCCTGTTGTTGTCTTGTTATAGTAGTGACCCTGTTGTTGTTGTTGTCTTGTTATAGTAGTGACCCTCTTGTTGTTGTTGTCTTGTTATAGTAGTGACCCAGTTGTTGTTTTGTTATAGTAGTGACCCTGTTGTTGTCTTGTTATAGTAGTGACCCTGTTGTTCAAATCAAATCAAATCAAATTTATTTATATAGCCCTTCGTACATCAGCTGATATCTCAAAGTGCTGTACAGAAACCCAGCCTAAAACCCCAAACAGCAAGCAATGCAGGTGTAGAAGCACGGTGGCTAGGAAAAACTCCCTAGAAAGGCCAGAACCTAGGAAGAAACCTAGAGAGGAACCAGGCTATGTGGGGTGGCCAGTCCTCTTCTGGCTGTGCCGGGTGGAGATTATAACAGAACATGGCCAAGATGTTCAAATGTTCATAAATGACCAGCATGGTCGAATAATAATAAGGCAGAACAGTTGAAACTGGAGCAGCAGCACAGTCAGGTGGAAGTTGAAACTGGAGCAGCAGCATGGCCAGGTGGACTGGGGAGAGCAAGGAGTCATCATGTCAGGTAGTCCTGGGGCATGGTCCTAGGACTCAGGTCCTCCGAGAGAGAGAAAGAAAGAGAGAAGGAGAGAATTAGAGAACGCACACTTAGATTCACACAGGACACCGAATAGGACAGGAGAAGTACTCCAGATATAACAAACTGACCCCAGCCCCCCGACACATAAACTACTGCAGCATAAATACTGGAGGCTGAGACAGGAGGGGTCAGGAGACACTGTGGCCCCATCCGAGGACACCCCCGGACAGGGCCAAACAGGAAGGATATAACCCCACCCACTTTGCCAAAGCACAGCCCCCACACCACTAGAGGGATATCTTCAACCACCAACTTACCATCCTGAGACAAGGCTGAGTATAGCCCACAAAGATCTCCGCCACGGCACAACCCAAGGGGGGGGGGGCGCCAACCCAGACAGGATGACCACAACAGTGAATCAACCCACTCAGGTGACGCACCCCCTCCAGGGACGGCATGAGAGAGCCCCAGCAAGCCAGTGACTCAGCCCCCGTAATAGGGTTAGAGGCAGAGAATCCCAGTGGAAAGAGGGGAACCGGCCAGGCAGAGACAGCAAGGGTGGTTCGTTGCTCCAGAGCCTTTCCGTTCACCTTCCCACTCCTGGGCCAGACTACACTCAATCATATGACCCACTGAAGAGATGAGTATTCAGTAAAGACTTAAAGGTTGAGACCGAGTTTGCGTCTCTGACATGGGTAGGCAGACCGTTCCATAAAAATGGAGCTCTATAGGAGAAAGCCCTGCCTCCAGCTGTTTGCTTAGAAATTCTAGGGATAATTAGGAGGCCTGCGTCTTGTGACCGTAGCGTACGTGTAGGTATGTACGGCAGGACCAAATCAGAGAGATAGGTAGGAGCAAGCCCATGTAATGCTTTGTAGGTTAGCAGTAAAACCTTGAAATCAGCCCTTGCTTTGACAGGAAGCCAGTGTAGAGAGGCTAGCACTGGCGTAATATGATCAAATTTGTTGGTTCTAGTCAGGATTCTAGCAGCCGTATTTAGCACTAACTGAAGTTTATTTAGTGCTTTATCCGGGTAGCCGGAAAATAGAGCATTGCAGTAGTCTAACCTAGAAGTGACAAAAGCATGGATTAATTTTTCTGCATCATTTTTGGACAGAAAGTTTCTGATTTTTGCAATGTTACGTAGATGGAATAAAGCTGTCCTTGAAATGGTCTTGATATGTTCTTCAAAAGAGAGATCAGGGTCCAGAGTAACGCCGAGGTCCTTCACAGTTTTATTTGAGACGACTGTACAACCATTAAGATTAATTGTCAGATTCAACTGAAGATCTCTTTGTTTCTTGGGACCTAGAACAAGCATCTCTGTTTTGTTATAGTAGTGATCCTGTTGTTGTTGTTGTTGTCTTGTTATAGTAGTGACCCTCTTGTTGTTGTTGTCTTGTTATAGTAGTGACCCTGTTGTTGTTGTTGTCTTGTTATAGTAGTGACCCTGTTGTTGTTGTTGTCTTGTTATAGTAGTGACCCTGTTGTTGTCTTGTTATAGTAGTGACCCTGTTGTTGTTTTGTTATAGTAGTGACCCTGTTGTTGTTGTTGTCTTGTTATAGTAGTGACCCTCTTGTTGTTGTTGTCTTGTTATAGTAGTGACCCAGTTGTTGTCTTGTTATAGTAGTGACCCTGTTGTTGTTGTGTGTCTTGTTATAGTAGTGACCCTGTTGTTGTTGTTGTCTTGTTAAAGTAGTGACCCTGTTGTTGTCTTGTTATAGTAGTGACCCTCTTGTTGTTGTTGTCTTGTTATAGTAGTGACCCTGTTGTTGTCTTGTTATAGTAGTGACCCTGTTGTTGTTGTTGTCTTGTTATAGTAGTGACCCTGTTGTTGTTGTTGTCTTGTTATAGTAGTGACCCTGTTGTTGTCTTGTTATAGTAGTGACCCTGTTGTTGTTGTTGTTTTGTTATAGTAGTGACCCTGTTGTTGTCTTGTTATAGTAGTGACCCTGTTGTTGTCTTGTTATAGTAGTGACCCAGTTGTTGTCTTGTTATAGTAGTGACCCTGTTGTTGTCTTGTTATAGTAGTGACCCTGTTGTTGTTGTTGTCTTGTTATAGTAGTGACCCTGTTGTTGTTGTTGTTGTCTTGTTATAGTAGTGACCCTCTTGTTGTTGTTGTCTTGTTATAGTAGTGACCCAGTTGTTGTTTTGTTATAGTAGTGACCCTGTTGTTGTCTTGTTATAGTGACCCTGTTGTTGTCTTGTTATAGTAGTGATCCTGTTGTTGTTGTTGTCTTGTTATAGTAGTGACCCTCTTGTTGTTGTTGTCTTGTTATAGTAGTGACCCTGTTGTTGTTGTTGTCTTGTTATAGTAGTGACCCTGTTGTTGTCTTGTTATAGTAGTGACCCAGTTGTTGTCTTGTTATAGTAGTGACCCTGTTGTTGTTGTTGTCTTGTTATAGTAGTGACCCTGTTGTTGTCTTGTTATAGTAGTGACCCTGTTGTTGTCTTGTTATAGTAGTGACCCTGTTGTTGTTGTTGTCTTGTTATAGTAGTGACCATGTTGTTGTTGTTGTTGTCTTGTTATAGTAGTGACCCTCTTGTTGTTGTTGTCTTGTTATAGTAGTGACCCAGTTGTTGTTTTGTTATAGTAGTGACCCTGTTGTTGTCTTGTTATAGTAGTGACCCTGTTGTTGTCTTGTTATAGTAGTGACCATGTTGTTGTTGTTGTCTTGTTATAGTAGTGACCCTCTTGTTGTTGTTGTCTTGTTATAGTAGTGACCCTGTTGTTGTCTTGTTATAGTAGTGACCCTGTTGTTGTCTTGTTATAGTAGTGACCCAGTTGTTGTCTTGTTATAGTAGTGACCCTCTTGTTGTTGTTGTCTTGTTATAGTAGTGACCCTGTTGTTGTCTTGTTATAGTAGTGACCCAGTTGTTGTCTTGTTATAGTAGTGACCCTCTTGTTGTTGTTGTCTTGTTATAGTAGTGACCCAGTTGTTGTCTTGTTATAGTAGTGACCCTGTTGTTGTTGTGTGTCTTGTTATAGTAGTGACCCTGTTGTTGTTGTTGTCTTGTTATAATAGTGACCCTGTTGTTGTCTTGTTATAGTAGTGACCCTCTTGTTGTTGTTGTCTTGTTATAGTAGTGACCCTGTTGTTGTTGTTGTTGTCTTGTTATAGTAGTGACCCTGTTGTTGTCTTGTTATAGTAGTGACCCTGTTGTTGTTGTTGTCTTGTTATAGTAGTGACCCTGTTGTTGTTATTGTCTTATTATAGTAGTGACCCTGTTGTTGTCTTGTTATAGTAGTGACCTTGTTGTTGTCTTGTTATAGTAGTGACCCTGTTGTTGTCTTGTTATAGTAGTGACCCTGTTGTTGTTGTTGTCTTGTTATAGTAGTGACCCTGTTGTTGTTGTTGTTGTCTTGTTATAGTAGTGACCCTGTTGTTGTGGTTGTTTTGTTATAGTAGTGACCCTGTTGTTGTCTTGTTATAGTAGTGACCCTCTTGTTATAGTAGTGACCCTGTTGTTGTTGTTGTCTTGTTATAGTAGTGACCCTGTTGTTGTCTTGTTATAGTAGTGACCCTGTTGTTGTTGTTGTGTGTCTTGTTATAGTAGTGACCCTCTTTTTGTTGTTGTGTGTCTTGTTATAGTAGTGACCCTCTTGTTGTTGTCTTGTTATAGTAGTGACCCTGTTGTTGTCTTGTTATAGTAGTGACCCTGTTGTTGTCTTGTTATAGTAGTGACCCTGTTGTTGTTGTTGTCTTGTTATAGTAGTGACCCTGTTGTTGTTGTTGTGTGTCTTGTTATAGTAGTGACCCTGTTGTTGTTGTGTGTCTTGTTATAGTAGTGACCCTGTTGTTGTTGTGTGTCTTGTTATAGTAGTGACCCTGTTGTTGTTGTGTGTCTTGTTATAGTAGTGACCCTCTTGTTGTTGTTTTGTTATAGTAGTGACCCTCTTGTTGTTGTTGTCTTGTTATAGTAGTGATCCTGTTGTTGTTGTTTTGTTATAGTAGTGATCCTGTTGTTGTTGTTGTTGTTCTGTTATAGTAGTGACCCTGTTGTTGTTGTTGTTGTTTTGTTATACTAGTGACCCTGTTGTTGTTGTTGTTTTGTTATAGTATGACCCTGTTGTTGTTGTTGTAGTTTTGTTATAGTAGTGATCCTGTTGTTGTTGTTGTTGTTCTGTTATAGTAGTGACCCTGTTGTTGTTGTTGTTGTTGTTTTGTTATAGTAGTGACCCTGTTGTTGTTGTTGTTTTGTTATAGTAGTGATCCTGTTGTTGTTGTTGTTGTTCTGTTATAGTAGTGACCCTGTTGTTGTTGTTGTTGTTTTGTTATAGTAGTGACCCTGTTGTTGTTGTTGTTTTGTTATAGTAGTGACCCTGTTGTTGTTGTTGTTGTTGTTTTGTTATAGTAGTGACCCTCTTGTTGTTGTTTTGTTATAGTTCCCTGTTGTTTTGTGTCATGTTTATTATAATATTATCGTATTATTATTATTGTGTTATTTAACCAGGTAAATCATTGAGGTCACATTGTATTTTACAATACAGACCAGATCACTGTTTCCTGTGTACAGGAGTTTTTCCTGGTCAGATGGTTATACGTCTCTTTGTTTACATTGTCCTCACATACTTCAGACGTCAGAAGAGATCAGTTGATCTGTTGCAGCATGTGATGTGTTCAGTAAGATGTCCCAAGATGTTTCCCGTCTCTTTCATTCATCATTTCACTTTGTTCCAACACGTTTTGCACAAGTGTCCATATTCAATAATACTGATAATGGATTGGATTTATAAAGCACATTTCTACCAAATCCCAAGAGCTTCTACACAGTCAGGTGGAAACACACCAATGTGTGACAAGCACCTGGGTGATGGATGGCGGCCATTTTGTTTGTGCCAGAACCACACAGCAGCTGGCGGGGCGGAGAGGTGAGGACTGAGATGCCAATTGGGAATTGGGGATGATTAAGTGGCCATGATTGAATGGTGGTTGAGTTGTTAAATGGGCAGCGGGGAAAACACCGCTATGGGTTATTTAATGTCCGCAGAGAGACAGGGCGTTTAACATCCCATCCGAAACACGGCACCCTATGCAGGGGTGCCCTGGGGCATTGGGGTTTAATCTTCAGACCAGAGGGAAGACAGCCTTCTACTACTGGCTCTCCAACAGCTTCTGGTCCACGGGACCGACCAGAACCAACACTGCTTAGCTTCAAAGGTAAGCCAGCAGTGGGATGCAGGATAGTATATTTACGGTAACAGGATGTCATGTGACAGAACGTGTATTTTCTCTCTCGACGGTAACAGGATGTCATGTGACAGAACGTGTCTTTTCTCTCTAGACGGTAACAGGATGTCATGTGACAGAACGTGTCTTTTCTCTCTAGACAGTAACAGGATGTCATGTGACAGAACGTGTCTTTTCTCTCTAGACGGTAACAGGATGTCATGTGACAGAACGTGTCTTTTCTCTCTCGACGGTAACAGGATGTCATGTGACAGAACGTGTCTTTTCTCGCTCGACAGTAACAGGGTGTCATGTGACAGAACATGTCTTTTATCTTGTTATTAGATGTGGCTCTGTTTCTGCAGGCTAATAGTATGTGTGATTTCTGTCTCTTCAGGCTAGCTGTTGTGTGATCAAACAGGTGAGTCCAGGGGTTAATATGACTCTGTCGGACTTCAAATAACACTCATATCAAATCAAATGTATTCATACAGTCCTTCTTACATCAGCTGATATCTCAACGTGCTGTACAGAAACCCAGCCTAAAACCCCAAACAGCAAGCAATGCAGGTGGAGAAGCACGGTGGCTAGGAAAAACTCCCTAGAAAGGCCAGAACCTAGGAAGAAACCTAGAGAGGAACCAGGCTATGAGGGGTGGCCAGTCCTCTTCTGCCTGTGCCGGGTGGAGATTATAAACCTAGAGAGGAACCAGGCAATGAGGGGTGGCCAGTCCTCTTCTGGCTGTGCAGGGTGGAGATTATAACAGAACATGGCCAAGATGTTCAAATGTTCATAAATGACCAGCAGGGTCAAATAATAATAATCACAGTAGTTGTCGAGGGTGCAACAGGTCAGCACCTCAGGAGTAAATGTCAGTTGTCTTTTCATATCCGATCATACAGTAAGTTTCATCACAGTAATATAGTTGTGGGGTTAGGGGCTCAAGGTTTAACAAATTGTCCAGATCGCTGACGTGGTGTTCTTTGGTTTACATTACTACAATTATAAAAAGCAGCTGAATTGTTTTACAATTATGCTAATTTTACAATTGCAGCTTTACAGTAAAATTAGTTTCGTAACTGTATAAAGTTGTGTAGGTAAATAAACAACCCAAAACCATCCTTACATTTTGCAGCATCATTTAGCTTCACTAAACATTAACATTTAGCAGCATTTAGCTTCACTAAACATTAACATTTAGCAGCATTTAGCTTCACTAAACATTAACATTTAGCAGCATTTAGCTTCACTAAACATTAACATTTAGCAGCATTTAGCTTCACTAAACATTAACATTTAGCAGCATTTAGCTTCACTAAACATTAACATTTAGCAGCATTTAGCTTCACTAAACATTAACATTTAGCAGCATTTAGCTTCACTAAACATTAACATTTAGCAGCATTTAGCTTCACTAAACATTAACATTTAGCAGCATTTAGCTTCACTAAACATTAACATTTAGCAGCATTAAGCTTCACTAAACATTATCATTTAACTGTCAAACAGCAATGAAGGAATCAGTCACATACATACAAAGAAAGATTTATTTAAAACTATTGAACCGGCCGTGAGTCCCATAGGGCGGCGTACAATTTGCCCGGTGTCGCCCAGTGTCGTCCGGTGCCGTCTGGTGTCGCCCGGTGTCGTCTGGTGTCGCCCAGTGTCGTCTGGTGTCGCCCGGTGTCGTCTGGTGTCGCCCGGTGTCGTCCGGTGCCGTCTGGTGTCGCCCAGTGTCGTCTGGTGTCGCCCGGTGTCGTCCGGTGCCGTCTGGTGTCGCCCAGTGTCGTCTGGTGTCGCCCGGTGTCGTCCGGTGCCGTCTGGTGTCGCCCGGTGTCGCCCGGTGTCGTCTGGTGTCGCCCGGTGTCGCCCAGTGTCGTCTGGTGTCGCCCGGTGTCGCCCGGTGTCGTCTGGTGTCGCCCGGTGTCGTCTGGTGTCGCCCGGTGTCGTCTGGTGTCGCCCGGTGTCGTCTGGTGTCGCCCGGTGTCGTCTGGTGTCGCCCGGTGTCGTCTGGTGTCGCCCGGTGTCGTCTGGTGTCGCCCGGTGTCGTCTGGTGTCGCCCGGTGTCGTCTGGTGTCGCCCGGTGTCGTCCGGTGTCGCCCGGTGTCGTCCGGTGTCGTCCGGTGTCGCCCAGTGTCGTCCGGTGCCGTCTGGTGTCGCCCGGTGTCGTCTGGTGTCGCCCGGTGCCGTCTGGTGTCGCCCGGTGCCGTCTGGTGTCGCCCGGTGCCGTCTGGTGTCGCCCAGTGTCGTCCGGTGCCGTCTGGTGTCGCCCGGTGTCGTCTGGTGTCGCCCGGTGTCGTCTGGTGTCGCCCAGTGTCGTCCGGTGTCGTCTGGTGTCGCCCGGTGTCGTCCGGTTTTGGCCTTCATTGTAAGTAGTAATTTGTTCATAATTTACTTACCTTGTTAAATAAATCAAACATCCATATCCTGATATAATTCAACATAATAATTCCACGTCTGGAACATGAGTATAAATGTAATCACAACATGACATTTGGAAGTTGTTTCCAGACTAGCGTTTAACATTGTGTTGAATGATGGCTAACATAACACAGTTCTCATACAAGCCCTGTGATTCAGACCGACAGGTTCTACCCTGTCAGATGGTAGAAATTATTGTTTTTGTCCAGTCAGGTGTGAAATTGGTGATGTATCTGGCAGAATACGGTGGGTTAATGTACTCTCTCATAGCAGGACTGACGCTCCTACACACACACACACACACACACACACACACACACACACACACACACACACACACACACACACACACACACACACCCTGCCAACTCCCCCCACACACTCTCCCTCCACTCTCATACGAATAGAAGTCTTGCATATGGAAGTGGTTTCACGACAGCCTCTTTAACGATAACAGGAGATGTGCGAGGGTGCTTGTGTTTCCAAGAATGTGTTTCTATAACAGGGACCTAACTCACTCACTGCAAGCTGTCTCGTGGATCTGATTCCAGAGCTGACCTGACTCTCTGATGGATCTGGTTCAATAGCTGACCTGACTCTCTGATGGATCTGGTTCCAGAGCTGACCTGACTCTCTGATGGATCAGGTTCAATAGCTGACCTGACTCTCTGATGGATCTGGTTCCAGAGCTGACCTGACTCTCTGATGGATCTGGTTCAATAGCTGACCTGACTCTCTCGTGGATCTGGTTCCAGAGCTGACCTGACTCTCTGATGGATCTGGTTCAATAGCTGACCTGACTCTCTGATGGATCTGGTTCCAGAGCTGACCTGACTCTCTGATGGATCAGGTTCAATAGCTGACCTGACTCTCTGATGGATCTGGTTCCAGAGCTGACCTGACTCTCTGATGGATCTGGTTCAATAGCTGACCTGACTCTCTGATGGATCTGGTTCAATAGCTGACCTGACTCTCTGATGGATCTGATTCCAGAGCTGACCTGACTCTCTGATGGATCTGGTTCCAGAGCTGACCTGACTCTCTGATGGATCTGGTTCCAGAGCTGACCTGACTCTCTGATGGATCTGGTTCAATAGCTGACCTGACTCTCTGATGGATCTGGTTCAATAGCTGACCTGACTCTCTCGTGGATCTGGTTCAATAGCTGACCTGACTCTCTGATGGATCTGGTTCAATAGCTGACCTGACTCTCTGACGGATCCCGTTCCAGAGCTGCATCAATAGCTGAACCAAACTACCAACTATCCCTGCTCTGCTGATTTACTGGTTCCTCCAAATGAAGACGAGACAGAAGTAGAGCGAAAGACCAAGAACGAGAGACAAGATAGATAGATAGGGAGAGAGAGAATGAGAAATAGAAACAGATATCGGACAGTTTAAAACCCCTAGCTATGCGTGCTTTGAATGTTGGCAGAGAGAGTGCTGAGAGGTGTTAATAGCCAGCTATTTTAAGGCGAGTTGGTGTGTGTGAGAGAGTGAGGGGGCGTCGTATTTTAAGGAGAGTTGGTGTGTGTGAGAGAGTGAGGGGGCGTCGTATTTTAAGGAGAGTTGGTGTGTATGAGAGAGTGAGGGGGCGTTGTATTTTAAGGAGAGTTGGTGTGTGTGAGAGAGTGAGGGGGCGTTGTATTTTAAGGAGAGTTGGTGTGTGTGAGAGAGTGAGGGGGCGTCGTATTTTAAGGAGAGTTGGTGTGTGTGAGAGAGTGAGGGGGCGTCATATTTTAAGGAGAGTTGGTGTGTGTGAGAGAGTGAGGGGGCGTCATATTTTAAGGAGAGTTGGTGTGTGTGAGAGAGTGAGGGGGCGTTGTATTTTAAGGAGAGTTGGTGTGTGTGAGAGAGTGAGGGGGCGTTGTATTTTAAGGAGAGTTGGTGTGTGTGAGAGAGTGAGGGGGCGTCATATTTTAAGGAGAGTTGGTGTGTGTGAGAGAGTGAGGGGGCGTCATATTTTAAGGAGAGTTGGTGTGTGTGAGAGAGTGAGGGGGCGTTGTATTTTAAGGAGAGTTGGTGTGTGTGAGAGAGTGAGGGGGCGTCGTATTTTAAGGAGAGTTGGTGTGTGTGAGAGAGTGAGGGGGCGTCATATTTTAAGGAGAGTTGGTGTGTGTGAGAGAGTGAGGGGGCGTCATATTTTAAGGAGAGTTGGTGTGTGTGAGAGAGTGAGGGGGCGTTGTATTTTAAGGAGAGTTGGTGTGTGTGAGAGAGTGAGGGGGCGTTGTATTTTAAGGAGAGTTGGTGTGTGTGAGAGAGTGAGGGGGCGTCGTATTTTAAGGAGAGTTGGTGTGTGTGAGAGAGTGAGGGGGCGTCATATTTTAAGGAGAGTTGGTGTGTGTGAGAGAGTGAGGGGGCGTTGTATTTTAAGGAGAGTTGGTGTGTGTGAGAGAGTGAGGGGGCGTCAGATTTTAAGGAGAGTTGGTGTGTGTGAGAGAGTGAGGGGGCGTCATATTTTAAGGAGAGTTGGTGTGTGTGAGAGAGTGAGGGGGCGTTGTATTTTAAGGAGAGTTGGTGTGTGTGAGAGAGTGAGGGGGCGTCGTATTTTAAGGAGAGTTGGTGTGTGTGAGAGAGTGAGGGGGCGTCATATTTTAAGGAGAGTTGGTGTGTGTGAGAGAGTGAGGGGGCGTCATATTTTAAGGAGAGTTGGTGTGTGTGAGAGAGTGAGGGGGCGTTGTATTTTAAGGAGAGTTGGTGTGTGTGAGAGAGTGAGGGGGCGTTGATTAGAGCTGCAACTGCTCTGCTCATGCTGAGTTTAGTTGTACACAATATCAGAGTGAAGCTGACTGGGGACTGGGACTGGGGACTGGGACTGGGACTGGGACTGGGACTGGGACTGGGACTGGGGACTGGGGACTGTGGACTGGGGACTGTGGACTGGGGCTGTGTGTTGGGGCTGTCCACTGGGACTGTGGACTGGGAATGTGTGTTGGGACTGTGGACTTGGGCTGTGGACTGGGACTGTGGACTGGGACTATGGACTGGGACTGTGGACTCGGGCTATGGACTGGGGCTGTGTGTTGGGGAATGTGCACTGGGGCTGTGGACTGGGACTGGGGCTGTGGACTGCGACTGGGACTGTGGACTGGGGCTGTGCACTGGGAATGTGGACTGGGGCTGTGTGTTAGGGCTGTTGACTGGGGCTGTGTGTTGGGGCTGTGGACTGGGTCTGTGGACTGGGACTGTGGACTGTGGACTGGGGCTGTGGACTGGGACTGGGGCTGTGTGTTGGCTGTGGACTGGGACTGTGGACTGGGGCTGTGTGTTGGGACTGTGGACTGTGGACTGGGGCTGTGTGTTGGGGCTGTGGACTGGGACTGTGGACTGTGGACTGGGGCTGTGTGTTGGGGTTGTGGACTGGGGCTGTGTTGGCCTGCTCTCATCTGTGCTGCTATTCACTCTGTTTTGGATCCTCTTTCATGTATAAATCATACAGTCCAACTGCAGAGCCCCTCTCTCTCTGTAACACTCTTCTGGAGAGGAGAAAGGAGGAGAGGGGAGAGGTGAGGAGAGGAGGAGAGGTGATGAGAGGATAGGAGGAGAGGGGGGAGGAGAGGATAGGAGGAGAGGGGGGAGGAGAGGATAGGAGGAGAGGAGGAGAGGGGGAGGAGAGGATAGGAGGAGAGGGGGGAGGAGAGGAGAGGAGAGGTGGAGGAGAGGATAGGAGGAGAGGATAGGAGGAGAGGGGGGGAGGAGAGGAGAGAAGAGGAGAGGAGGAGAGGGGGAGGAGAGGAGGAGAGGAGAGGAGAGGAGAACATCAGGCCTAGCTGGCAACATGTCACCACGCCTGCCTGTCTTCGATAATTGTTTTATGAAATGAACCACTGTCTCTCCCTGACAGCCATCTCTGTTCGGCCCAAATGGCACCCTATTCCCTTTATGTGAGACAGAGTGGCATTTGGATTACTGGTTCTGTTACTGCAGATGCAGCCAGAGGGAGGGGCCTGACTCAGAGGGCACCTGGGAACCTGTTGGGCTCAGGGGCTGTGGGGAAGGCACTGTGCTGCTGGGGAGGGAGGTAGAGGAGCACATCAACCGCCAAACCATTCTCCTCCTTTATCGCTCTCTACATATTTCGCTATCTCCCCCCCCCCCCCCTCTCTCTCTCTCTCTCTCTCTCATTCTAGATGTGCAATCCCCCACCCCTCTCTCTCTCTCTCTCTCTCTCTCTCTCTCTCTCTCTCTCTCTCTCTCTCTCTCTCTCTCTCTCCTTCATCTTCCTTCTCTCCTCTCGCATTCTAGATGTGCAATCCCC
>NC_034192.2:66267085-66384585 GCF_002021735.2 Oncorhynchus kisutch
CTCTCTCTCTCCTTCTCTCTCTCTCTCTCTCTCTCTCGTTCTCTCTCTCCTTATCTCTGTCTCTCTCTCCTCTCTCTCTCTCGCTCTCTCTCTCTCCATCTCTTCCCCTCCCACTCTCTCTTCCCCACTCTGACTTCCTCCCTCGCTCTACCTCCCCTCATCATCTTCAGTAACACAGTATATCAGGACTCCAGGGTCACAAAGCCCCCAGATAATAACCAACCACCACGGGGGTAAATAATAAATGTTCTTTGACCTTTGTTTTTCTTTTGGGGTTTTATTATTTATTTATTTAGCCTGTAAATGTTGCCTGCGTTTGCTCTCTCTCTCATTATCAATGCTTGGCTACACATTCCACTACCCAGTCTACTGTAAATGGCTTCAATACCGATCTGGTCTGCTTCGGTGTGGAGAGACATAATGTTTCGTTCTCGTTTTCCTCTCTCCTTTCTCTCGTTTTGTTCAAGTACGGGAACACTCTGTAGTTTAGATGCCTGCATACAATATAAAAGAAGACTCCCGATGAAGATAAACATCCACGTTTTCCACTGAGTACCTTGTTATAGTAGTGACCCTGTTGTTGTTGTCTTGTTATATTGTTCTTAACAAACTCTGTTGCTCTCTGCCACCATCAAAAGTTGTTTGACGGGTACATTAACACTGTTTTGTATTTATTATGGGTCCCCATTAGTTCCTGCCAAGGCAGCAGCTACTCTTCCTGGGGTTTATTATAGATCCCCATTAGTTCCTGCCAAGGCAGCAGCTACTCTTCCTGGGGTTTATTATGGATCCCCATTAGTTCCTGCCAAGGCAGCAGCTACTCTTCCTGGGGTTTATTATGGATCCCCATTAGTTCCTGCCAAGGCAGCAGCTACTCTTCCTGGGGTTTATTATGGATCCCCATTAGTTCCTGCCAAGGCAGCAGCTACTCTTCCTGGGGTTTATTATGGATCCCCATTAGTTCCTGCCAAGGCAGCAGCTACTCTTCCTGGGGTTTATTATGGATCCCCATTAGTTCCTGCCAAGGCAGCAGCTACTCTTCCTGGGGTTTATTATGGGTCCCCATTAGTTCCTGCCAAGGCAGCAGCTACTCTTCCTGGGGTTTATTATGGATCCCCATTAGTTCCTGCCAAGGCAGCAGCTACTCTTCCTGGGGTTTATTATGGATCCCCATTAGTTCCTGCCAAGGCAGCAGCTACTCTTCCTGGGGTTTATTATGGATCCCCATTAGTTCCTGCCAAGGCAGCAGCTACTCTTCCTGGGGTTTATTATGGATCCCCATTAGTTCCTGCCAAGGCAGCAGCTACTCTTCCTGGGGTTCATTATGGATCCCCATTAGTTCCTGTCAAGGCAGCAGCTACTCTTCCTGGGGTTTATTATGGATCCCCATTAGTTCCTGTCAAGGCAGCAGCTACTCTTCCTGGGGTTTATTATGGATCCCCATTAGTTCCTGCCAAGGCAGCAGCTACTCTTCCTGGGGTTTATTATGGATCCCCATTAGTTCCTGTCAAGGCAGCAGCTACTCTTCCTGGGGTTTATTATGGATCCCCATTAGTTCCTGCCAAGGCAGCAGCTACTCTACCTGGGGTTTATTATGGATCCCCATTAGTTCCTGCCAAGGCAGCAGTTACTCTTCCTGGGGTTTATTATGGATCCTCATTAGTTCTGCCAAGGCAGCAGCTACTCTACCTGGGGTTTATTATGGATCCCCATTAGTTCCTGCCAAGGCAGCAGCTACTCTACCTGGGGTTTATTGTGGATCCCCATTAGTTCCTGCCAAGGCAGCAGCAACTCTACCTGGGGTTTATTATGGATCCCCATTAGTTCCTGCCAAGGCAGCAGCTACTCTTCCTGGGTCCAAACACACCAAACAGCGTCTGTTTGCTCCTCATTACACACCACAGACCAGCAGCGTCTGTTTGCTCCTCATTACACACCACAGACCAGCAGCGTCTGGTTGCTCCTCATTACACACCACAGGCCAGCAGCGTCTGGTTGCTCCTCATTACACACCACAGACCAGCAGCGTCTGGATGCTCCTCATTACACACCACGGACCAGCAGCGTCTGGTTGCTCCTCATTACACACCACAGACCAGCAGCGTCTGGTTGCTCCTCATTACACACCACAGACCAGCAGCGTCTGGTTGCTCCTCATTACACACCACGGACCAGCAGCGTCTGGTTGCTCCTCATTACACACCACGGACCAGCAGCGTCTGGTTGCTCCTCATTACACACCACGGACCAGCAGCGTCTGGTTGCTCCTCATTACACACCACGGACCAGCAGCGTCTGGTTGCTCCTCATTACACACCACGGACCAGCAGCGTCTGGTTGCTCCTCATTACACACCACAGACCAGCAGCGTCTGGTTGCTCCTCATTACACACCACGGACCAGCAGCGTCTGGTTGCTCCTCATTACACACCACAGACCAGCAGCGTCTGGTTGCTCCTCATTACACACCACAGACCAGCAGAGTCTGGTTGCTCCTCATTACACACCACGGACCAGCAGCGTCTGGTTGCTCCTCATTACACACCACAGACCAGCAGCGTCTGGTTGCTCCTCATTACACACCACAGACCAGCAGCGTCTGGTTGCTCCTCATTACACACCACAGACCAGCAGCGTCTGGTTGCTCCTCATTACACACCACGGACCAGCAGCGTCTGGTTGCTCCTCATTCCACACCACGGACCAGCAGCGCCTGGTTGCTCCTCATTCCACACCACGGACCAGCAGCGTCTGGTTGCTCCTCATTCCACACCACAGACCAGCAGCGTCTGGTTGCTCCTCATTACACACCACAGACCAGCAGCGTCTGGTTGCTCCTCATTACACACCACAGACCAGCAGCGTCTGGTTGCTCCTCATTACACACCACAGACCAGCAGCGTCTGGTTGCTCCTCATTACACACCACAGACCAGCAGCGTCTGGTTGCTCCTCATTACACACCACAGACCAGCAGCGTCTGGTTGCTCCTCATTACACACCACAGACCAGCACCGTCTGGTTGCTCCTCATTACACACCACAGACCAGCAGCGTCTGGATGCTCCTCATTACACACCACAGACCAGCAGCGTCTGGTTGCTCCTCATTACACACCACAGACCAGCAGCGTCTGGATGCTCCTCATTACACACCACAGACCAGCAGCGTCTGGATGCTCCTCATTACACACCACAGACCAGCAGCGTCTGGTTGCTCCTCATTACACACCACAGACCAGCAGCATCTGGTTGCTCCTCATTACACACCACAGACCAGCACATATTCTTTACGTCAACAACATATGAATCACTACAAAACTTATTTCATGGACTTGTTTCTTAGGCTACATATGTTAATGTGGCCTATTTTTTGGGGCACTTTTCAGGGTTGCTTGATTGTTTTTAATGCTTTACTGGGAAGCTTATCAGAAGTAGACATGCTCATGTTATTTACATTGGAGCTGATAGTGCAGGGTGAGCTGCACACAGTGGACTTCTTCCTAGAGCACACCACCTCTGTGTAAACAGTGTAATTCTGGTTTATAGGCTCACGATTACTGCTTACAATATCATCAACAGAGGTATTCAGGGAAATTAGGGGCCATCAATTAAGTGACTTACATTGTGTCTGCTGATTTAGTGGGTACCTTTAACACAATTGATTTAGTGGGTACCATAACACAACTGATTTAGTGGGTACCTTAACACAATTGATTTAGTGGGTACCTTAACACAAATTATTTAGTGGGTACCTTGACACAACTGATTTAGTGGGTACCTTAACACAATTGATTTAGTGGGTACCTTAACACAACTGATTTAGTGGGTACCTTAACACAACTGATTTAGTGGGTACCTTGACAAACTGATTTAGTGGGTACCTTAACACAATTGATTTAGTGGGTACCTTAACACAACTGATTTAGTGGGTACCTTGACAAACTGATTTAGTGGGTACCTTAACACAGCTGATTTAGTGGGTACCTTAACACAACTGATTTAGTGGGTACCTTAACACAACTGATTTAGTGGGTACCTTAACACAACTGATTTAGTGGGTACCTTAACACAACTGATTTAGTGGGTACCTTAACACAACTGATTTAGTGGGTACCTTAACACAACTGATTTAGTGGGTACCTTAACACAACTGATTTAGTGGGTACCTTAACACAACTGATTTAGTGGGTACCTTGACAAACTGATTTAGTGGGTACCTTAACACAATTGATTTAGTGGGTACCTTAACACAACTGATTTAGTGGGTACCTTGACAAACTGATTTAGTGGGTACCTTAACACAGCTGATTTAGTGGGTACCTTAACACAACTGATTTAGTGGGTACCTTAACACAACTGATTTAGTGGGTACCTTAACACAACTGATTTAGTGGGTACCTTAACACAACTGATTTAGTGGGTACCTTAACACAACTGATTTAGTGGGTACCTTAACACAACTGATTTAGTGGGTACCTTAACACAACTGATTTAGTGGGTACCTTAACACAACTGATTTAGTGGGTACCTTAACTGATTTTGTGGGTACCTTAACTGATTTAGTGGGTACCTTAACACAACTGATTTAGTGGGTACCTTAACACAACTGATTTAGTGGGTACCTTAACACAACTGATTTAGTGGGTACCTTAACTGATTTAGTGGGTACCTTAACTGATTTAGTGGGTACCTTAACTGATTTAGTGGGTACCTTAACTGATTTAGTGGGTACCTTAACTGATTTAGTGGGTACCTTAACTGATTTAGTGGGTACCTTAACTGATTTAGTTGTGTGTACATTAATGCTATATTAAATGGAAAGGAGGATACAAGAGGGAGCATGTTAATGGATAAACGGTGCTTAATAGTGGAATAAAATTGAATTAATTGAGCAGCAAAAATGTTGTGTTTTTCCCCTGCACTCGTGCATGCAGAGCCTTCATAAAATAATCGTACTGCTTGACTTATTCCACATTGTGTTGTGTTACAGCCTGATTCAAAATGGATGACATTTTTTTTTTTTTTATCTCACCCGTACACACACACACACTACCCCATAATGACAAAAGTGTAAACTTTTTTATTTTTTTTTATTTTATTATAAAAACCTTTTGGCAAATGTATTACAGTAATATCTAATTTACATAAGTATTCACGCCCCTTTTGCGATGATACTCCAAATTATTTATTTACCTTTATTTAACTAGGCAATTCAGTTAAGAACACATTCTTATTTTCAATGACGGCCTAGGAACAGTGGGTTAACCTCCAGCGTCGAGCAATCCCGTATCCGGGAGCGTAATTATAGCCTCAAGCTCATTACCATAACGCAACGTTAACTATTCATGAAAATCGCAAATGAAATGAAAGAAATATATTCACTCACAAGCTTAGCCTTTTGTTAACAACACTGTCATCTCAGATTTTCAAAATATTTAAGAGTATTGATAGCTAGCATAGCATTAAGCCTAGCATTCAGCAGGCAACATTTTCACAAAAACAAGAAAAGCATTCAAGTAAAATAATTTACCTTTGAAGAACTTCGGATGTTTTCAATGAGGAGACTCTCAGTTAGATAGCAAATGTTCATTTTTTCCAAAAATATTATTTGTGTAGGAGAAATCCCTCTGTTTTGTTCATCACGTTTGGCTAAGAAAAAAATCAGAAAATGCAGTCTCTACAACGCTGAACTTTTTACCAAATTAACTCCATAATATCGACAGAAACATGGCAAACATTGTTTAGAATCAATCCTCAAGGTGTTTTTCACATATCAATTCGATGATAAATAATTCGTGGCAGATGTGTTTCTCCTCGAAGCAAACAAAAAATATACGTAGCTGGAGATTACGCAATAATTGCAACGGAGGACACCAAGCGGCCACCTGGTAGATGTAGTCTCTTAAGGTCAATCTTTCAATGATTTGCCTACAAATACGTCACAATGCTGTCGACACCTTGGGGAAACGACAGAAAGTCTAAGCTCATTCGTGACCCATACACAGCCATATAAGGAGACATTGGAACACAGCGCATTCAAATCTGGGGCACTTCCTGTATGAAATGTAATCTTGGTTTCGCCTGTAGCATTAGTTCTGTGGCACTCACAGACAATATCTTTGCAGTTTTGGAAACGTCAGAGTGTTTTCTTTCCAAAGCTGTCAATTATATGCATAGTCGAGCATCTTTTCGTGACAAAATATCTTGTTTAAAATGGGAACGTTTTTTTATCCATAAATTAAAAGAGCGCCCCCTATATCCAAGAAGTTAACTGCCTGTTCAGAGGAACCAGGAACAGTGGGTTAACTGGTCTAGGAACAGTGGGTTGACTGGTCTAGGAACAGTGGGTTAACTGGTCTAGGAACAGTGGGTTGACTGGTCTAGGAACAGTGGGTTAACTGGTCTAGGAACAGTGGGTTAACTGGTCTAGGAACAGTGGGTTAACTGGTCTAGGAACAGTGGGTTGACTGGTCTAGGAACAGAGGGTTAACTGGTCTAGGAACAGTGGGTTAACTGGTCTAGGAACAGTGGGTTAACTGGTCTAGGAACAGTGGGTTAACTGGTCTAGGAACAGTGGGTTAACTGGTCTAGGAACAGTGGGTTAACTGGTCTAGGAACAGAGGGTTAACTGCCTGTTCAGAACAACAGATTTGTACCTTGTCAGCTCGGGGGTTTGAACTTGCAACCTTCCGGTTACTAGTCCAATGCTCTAACCTCTAGGCTACCCTGCCGCTCCGAAATTGAGCTCAAGTGCATCCAATTTCCCTTGATCGTCCTTGAGCACACCTGTCTATAGAAGGTAGGTGTCGTGGAGGAATGACAGAAGGTGACACCGGTGACTGGTGACTTGCGGACGCCGAGACCCAGCGTGATGATGCAATCCTCATTTATGACATTGTTTGGGTGGCTGACCATGGAGTGGTTTGTCACAGAGGTCAAACACACCTTATCTGCAGTTTTCTATGGGGAGGGATGTTCCCACAGGACCTTGGGCGCAAGGACACCGTTGGAGGTGTGAAGACAGATGAAAATGACTCAATTAATGTTACTGGTTGAATTAAATTGGCTCTTTTGAGATTGTTTCAGAATTCATAAACAGTTATGAATTAGTTTTATTTGTACTATGGATGTATGTATTTATTTTTACAGGGAAACTGTTATTTTGTCTGTCGGAATGTGGATAGTTCAAAGTGGAGCGACATCGGTTCGCTCCTATCATTTAAATGTAGTTGATTTACATTAGAGTCTGGGTTGTTCTTGCCTTTTTTTGTTTTGTCTAGCAAAGTGCAATTTTTTTAAATTCAGGTTAGGGGGGGGGGGGGGAGTTCCTGCTTGAATTTGGTTAAAAGGGCAGTGAATTCGATTATGAACTCCTGTGTGTGTATGACACACGGTGTTTCCCCTTATAGATGATTCTGAACTGAAGACACGTGTAACCAGATGAAGTCTTAGCAGTCACTTACTCTGTGTTAATCTGTATCTCATGTACACTGGAATTGTTTGAATGTTAATTATTTTGTGATTCATAACTTACATTTGTCGAATTGGGTAACTGGATTCCTCGTTTTACAGATTATTTGTATTTGACGCTTAAAATTGAGTCTGTTGGTAGTTTTTATACATATGGAGTTGGGTTGAGATCCTGATCTGCTTGCCTCAATAAATGAATGCTAGAACATTGGTCACCAGGATTAGTTATGTTTATCTAGTCTCTTAATAATTAGAGACACAGGCCTAGAGAGACACAGGGCCTGTTGCCTAGAGAGACACAGGAGAGACACAGGGCCTGTTGCCTAGAGAGACACAGGAGAGACACAGGGCCTGTTGCCAAGACATGCCTAGAGAGACACAGGGCCTGTTGCCTAGAGAGACACAGGAGAGACACAGGGCCTGTTGCCAAGACATGCCTAGAGAGACACAGGGCCTGTTGCCTAGAGAGACACAGGAGAGACACAGGGCCTGTTGCCTAGAGAGACACAGGAGAGACACACGGCCTGTTAGCCTAGACATTCCCAGAGAGACACAGGGCCTGTTGCCTAGAGAGACACAGGAGAGACACAGGGCCTGTTAGCCTAGACATTCCCAGAGAGACACAGGGCCTGTTGCCTAGAGAGACACAGGAGAGACACACGGCCTGTTAGCCTAGACATTCCCAGAGAGACACAGGGCCTGTTGCCTAGAGAGACACAGGAGAGACACAGGGCCTGTTGCCTAGACATTCCCAGAGAGACACAGGGCCTGTTAGCCTAGACATTCCCAGAGAGACACAGGGCCTGTTAGCCTAGACATTCCCAGAGAGACACAGGGCCTGTTGCCTAGAGAGACACAGGGCCTGTTGCCTAGCGAGACACAGGGCCTGTTGCCTAGAGAGACACAGGAGAGACACAGGGCCTGTTGCCTAGACATTCCCAGAGAGACACAGGGCCTGTTAGCCTAGACATTCCCAGAGAGACACAGGGCCTGTTAGCCTAGACATTCCCAGAGAGACACAGGGCCTGTTAGCCTAGACATTCCCAGAGAGACACAGGGCCTGTTGCCTAGAGAGACACAGGGCCTGTTGCCTAGCGAGACACAGGGCCTGTTGCCTAGAGAGACACAGGGCCTGTTGCCTAGAGAGACACAGGGCCTGTTGCCTAGAGAGACACAGGGCCTGTTGCCTAGAGAGACACAGGAGAGACACAGGGCCTGTTGCCTAGAGAGACACAGGGCCTGTTGCCTAGAGAGACACAGGGCCTGTTGCCTAGAGAGACACAGGAGAGACACAGGGCCTGTTGCCTAGAGAGACACAGGGCCTGTTGCCTAGAGAGACACAGGAGAGACACAGGGCCTGTTGCCTAGAGAGACACAGGGCCTGTTAGCCTAGACATTCCCAGAGAGACACAGGGCCTGTTAGCCTAGACATTCCCAGAGAGACACAGGGCCTGTTAGCTTAGACATTCCCAGAGAGACACAGGGCCTGTTGCCTAGAGAGACACAGGAGAGACACACGGCCTGTTAGCCTAGACATTCCCAGAGAGACACAGGGCCTGTTAGCCTAGACATTCCCAGAGAGACACAGGGCCTGTTAGCCTAGACATTCCCAGAGAGACACAGGGCCTGTTAGCCTAGACATTCCCAGAGAGACACAGGGCCTGTTAGCCTAGACATTCCCAGAGAGACACAGGGCCTGTTAGCCTAGACATTCCCAGAGAGACACAGGGCCTGTTAGCCTAGACATTCCCAGAGAGACACAGGGCCTGTTGCCCAGAGAGACACAGGGCCTGTTAGCCTAGACATTCCCAGAGAGACACAGGGCCTGTTAGCCTAGACATTCCCAGAGAGACACAGGGCCTGTTAGCCTAGACATTCCCAGAGAGACACAGGGCCTGTTAGCCTAGACATTCCCAGAGAGACACAGGGCCTGTTAGCCTAGACATTCCCAGAGAGACACAGGGCCTGTTAGCCTAGAGAGACACAGGAGAGACACAGGGCCTGTTGCCCAGAGAGACACAGGGCCTGTTAGCCTAGACATTCCCAGAGAGACACAGGGCCTGTTAGCCTAGACATTCCCAGAGAGACACAGGGCCTGTTAGCCTAGACATTCCCAGAGAGACACAGGGCCTGTTAGCCTAGAGAGACACAGGAGAGACACAGGGCCTGTTGCCCAGAGAGACACAGGGCCTGTTAGCCTAGACATTCCCAGAGAGACACAGGGCCTGTTGCATTTTAGTCACCATTTTGAGATTGTTAAGTGTAGTTTATTATTTTTAACACAATTCCTACATAATGGTGACCCCCCCTAATCCTCAGCCAATGGGGACCAAATTACAACAGTGCACTCTTAGGAAAAAATGGTTAGTGTTCCGAAAAAGGGTTTGTCGCCTGTCTCCATAGGAGCACCATTTTTGGTTTCAGGTAGAACCCTTTTGGGTTCCATGTAGAACCTATCGCTCCTATCATTTAAATGTAGTTGATTTACATTAGAGTCTGGGTTGTTCTTGCCTTTTTTTGTTTTGTCTAGCAAAGTGCCATTTTTTTAAATTCAGGTTAGGGGGGGGGGGGGGGGGGAGTTCCTGCTTGAATTTGGTTAAAAGGGCAGTGAATTCGATTATGAACTCCTGTGTGTGTATGACACACGGTGTTTCCCCTTATAGATGATTCTGAACTGAAGACACGTGTAACCAGATGAAGTCTTAGCAGTCACTTACTCTGTGTTAATCTGTATCTCATGTACACTGGAATTGTTTGAATGTTAATTATTTTGTGATTCATAACTTACATTTGTCGAATTGGGTAACTGGATTCCTCGTTTTACAGATTATTTGTATTTGACGCTTAAAATTGAGTCTGTTGGTAGTTTTTATACATATGGAGTTGGGTTGAGATCCTGATCTGCTTGCCTCAATAAATGAATGCTAGAACATTGGTCACCAGGATTAGTTATGTTTATCTAGTCTCTTAATAATTAGAGACACAGGCCTAGAGAGACACAGGGCCTGTTGCCTAGAGAGACACAGGAGAGACACAGGGCCTGTTGCCTAGAGAGACACAGGAGAGACACAGGGCCTGTTGCCAAGACATGCCTAGAGAGACACAGGGCCTGTTGCCTAGAGAGACACAGGAGAGACACAGGGCCTGTTGCCAAGACATGCCTAGAGAGACACAGGGCCTGTTGCCTAGAGAGACACAGGAGAGACACAGGGCCTGTTGCCTAGAGAGACACAGGAGAGACACACGGCCTGTTAGCCTAGACATTCCCAGAGAGACACAGGGCCTGTTGCCTAGAGAGACACAGGAGAGACACAGGGCCTGTTAGCCTAGACATTCCCAGAGAGACACAGGGCCTGTTGCCTAGAGAGACACAGGAGAGACACACGGCCTGTTAGCCTAGACATTCCCAGAGAGACACAGGGCCTGTTGCCTAGAGAGACACAGGAGAGACACAGGGCCTGTTGCCTAGACATTCCCAGAGAGACACAGGGCCTGTTAGCCTAGACATTCCCAGAGAGACACAGGGCCTGTTAGCCTAGACATTCCCAGAGAGACACAGGGCCTGTTGCCTAGAGAGACACAGGGCCTGTTGCCTAGCGAGACACAGGGCCTGTTGCCTAGAGAGACACAGGAGAGACACAGGGCCTGTTGCCTAGACATTCCCAGAGAGACACAGGGCCTGTTAGCCTAGACATTCCCAGAGAGACACAGGGCCTGTTAGCCTAGACATTCCCAGAGAGACACAGGGCCTGTTAGCCTAGACATTCCCAGAGAGACACAGGGCCTGTTGCCTAGAGAGACACAGGGCCTGTTGCCTAGCGAGACACAGGGCCTGTTGCCTAGAGAGACACAGGGCCTGTTGCCTAGAGAGACACAGGGCCTGTTGCCTAGAGAGACACAGGGCCTGTTGCCTAGAGAGACACAGGAGAGACACAGGGCCTGTTGCCTAGAGAGACACAGGGCCTGTTGCCTAGAGAGACACAGGGCCTGTTGCCTAGAGAGACACAGGAGAGACACAGGGCCTGTTGCCTAGAGAGACACAGGGCCTGTTGCCTAGAGAGACACAGGAGAGACACAGGGCCTGTTGCCTAGAGAGACACAGGGCCTGTTAGCCTAGACATTCCCAGAGAGACACAGGGCCTGTTAGCCTAGACATTCCCAGAGAGACACAGGGCCTGTTAGCTTAGACATTCCCAGAGAGACACAGGGCCTGTTGCCTAGAGAGACACAGGAGAGACACACGGCCTGTTAGCCTAGACATTCCCAGAGAGACACAGGGCCTGTTAGCCTAGACATTCCCAGAGAGACACAGGGCCTGTTAGCCTAGACATTCCCAGAGAGACACAGGGCCTGTTAGCCTAGACATTCCCAGAGAGACACAGGGCCTGTTAGCCTAGACATTCCCAGAGAGACACAGGGCCTGTTAGCCTAGACATTCCCAGAGAGACACAGGGCCTGTTAGCCTAGACATTCCCAGAGAGACACAGGGCCTGTTGCCCAGAGAGACACAGGGCCTGTTAGCCTAGACATTCCCAGAGAGACACAGGGCCTGTTAGCCTAGACATTCCCAGAGAGACACAGGGCCTGTTAGCCTAGACATTCCCAGAGAGACACAGGGCCTGTTAGCCTAGACATTCCCAGAGAGACACAGGGCCTGTTAGCCTAGACATTCCCAGAGAGACACAGGGCCTGTTAGCCTAGAGAGACACAGGAGAGACACAGGGCCTGTTGCCCAGAGAGACACAGGGCCTGTTAGCCTAGACATTCCCAGAGAGACACAGGGCCTGTTGCATTTTAGTCACCATTTTGAGATTGTTAAGTGTAGTTTATTATTTTTAACACAATTCCTACATAATGGTGACCCCCCCTAATCCTCAGCCAATGGGGACCAAATTACAACAGTGCACTCTTAGGAAAAAATGGTTAGTGTTCCGAAAAAGGGTTTGTCGCCTGTCTCCATAGGAGCACCATTTTTGGTTTCAGGTAGAACCCTTTTGGGTTCCATGTAGAACCCTCTGTGGAAAGGGTTCTACTTGGAAAGAAAAGGTTTCTACCTGGAACCAAAAATAGTTATTCAAAGTGTTCTCCTATGGGGACGAGGCATATATCTGTGGAAGGTTATAAAACAATGTCTAGAGTGTTGAACGTTTCCAAGAGCACAGTGGTCTTCATCATTAGGAAATGGAAAAAATATGGAACTACACATACTCTGCCTAGAGCTGGCTGTCCAACCAAACTACACATACTCTGCCTAGAGCAGGCTGTCCAACCAAACTACACATACTCTGCCTAGAGCTGGCTGTCCAACCAAACTACACATACTCTGCCTAGAGCTGGCTGTCCAACCAAACTACACATACTCTGCCTAGAGCTGGCTGTCCAACCAAACTACACATACTCTGCCTAGAGCTGGCTGTCCAACCAAACTACACATACTCTGCCTAGAGCTGGCCGTCCAACCAAACTACACATACTCTGCCTAGAGCTGGCTGTCCAATCAAACCGAGCAGCCTGGCAACAAAGACCTTGGTCAGGGAGATGACCAAGAACGCAATGACCACACTGACAGAACAACAGAGTTCCTCGGCTGAGATGGGAGAACCTGCCAGAAGGAGAACAGTATCTGCAGCACTTCACCAATCTGGGCTGTATGGGAGAGTGGCCAGAAGGAAGCCACTCCTGAGAAAAAGGTACATGACAGCATACAATGAATGGAGACAAATACAGGGAAATCCTTGATGAAAACCTGCTTCAGAGTGTAAACGACATAAGTCTGGGGTGAAGATTTATATTCCAACAGGACAATAACCCCAAGCATACATCCAAAGTCCTTGAGTGACCCTGCCAAAGACTTGAATCCCATTGAGAATATGTGGAAAGGCTTGAAGAATGCTGTTTACCGCTAGATCCCCATCTAACTTAACAGACCTTGAGAAAATCTGCAAGGAGAAAATCCCCAAATCCAGATGTGCAAAGCTGATAGAGACATACCCACAAAGATTCAAAGCTGTATTTGCTGGCAAAAGTGCTTCTACAAAGTGTTGACTCAGCTGTTTAAATACTTGCACTATACAGTGCATTTCTGAAAGTGTTCAGACCCCTTCACTTTTTCACATTTTGTTACATTACAACCTTATTCTAAAATGTAATAAAATATTTTTTTTCTCTCATCGATCTACACACAATACCTCATAATGACATCACAATACCTCATAATGACATCACAATACCCCATAATGACATCACAATACCCCATAATGACATCACAATACCTCATAATGACATCACAATACCCCATAATGACATCACAATACCCCATAATGACATCACAATACCCCATAATGACATCACAATACCTCATAATGACATCACAATACTTTTATTTATTTTATTTTACCTTTATTTAACCAGGTAGGCAAGTTGAGAACAAGTTCTCATTTACAATTGCGACCTGGCCAAGATAAAGCAAAGCAGTTCGACAGATAAAACGACACAGAGTTACACATGGAGTAAAAACAAACATACAGTCAATAATGCAGTATAAACAAGTCTATATACAATGTGAGCAAATGAGGTGAGAAGGGAGGTAAAGGCAAAAAAGGCCATGATGGCAAAGTAAATACAATATAGCAAGTAAAATACTGGAATGGTAGTTTTGCAATGGAAGAATGTGCAAAGTAGAAATAAAAAAAAATTATAATGGGGTGCAAAGGACCAAAATAAATAAATTAATTAAAATTAAATACAGTTGGGAAAGAGGTAGTTGTTTGGGCTAAATTATAGGTGGGCTATGTACAGGTGCAGTAATCTGTGAGCTGCTCTGACAGTTGGTGCTTAAAGCTAGTGAGGGAGATAAGTGTTTCCAGTTTCAGAGATGTAATGACATCACAATACCCCATAATGACATCACAATACCTCATAATGACATCACAATACCCCATAATGACATCACAATACCTCATAATGACATCACAATACCCCATAATGACATCACAATACCTCATAATGACATCACAATACCCCATAATGACATCACAATACCTCATAATGACATCACAATACCCCATAATGACATCACAATACCCCATAATGACATCACAATACCCCATAATGACATCACAATACCCCATAATGACATCACAATACCCCATAATGACATCACAATACCCCATAATGACATCACAATACCCCATAATGACATCACAATACCTCATAATGACATCACAATACCCCATAATGACATCACAATACCTCATAATGACATCACAATACCCCATAATGACATCACAATACCTCATAATGACATCACAATACCCCATAATGACATCACAATACCTCATAATGACATCACAATACCCCATAATGACATCACAATACCTCATAATGACATCACAATACCCCATAATGACATCACAATACCTCATAGTGACATCACAATACCCCATAATGACATCACAATACCTCATAATGACATCACAATACCCCATAATGACATCACAATACCTCATAATGACATCACAATACCCCATAATGACATCACAATACCTCATAATGACATCACAATACCCCATAATGACATCACAATACCCCATAATGACATCACAATACCCCATAATGACATCACAATACCCCATAATGACATCACAATACCTCATAATGACATCACAATACCTCATAATGACAAAGCAAAAAATGAGTTTTTAGAACTTTTGCAAGTGTATTAAAGTATTCAGATCCTGTCGATGCACAGATCTGGGGAAGGGGACCAAAAAATGTCTGCAGCATTAAAGGTACCCAAGAACACAGTGGCCTCCATCATTCTTAAATGGAAGAAGTTTGGAACAACCAAGACTCATCCTAGAGCCTGGCCAAACTGAGCAATGGCCTCTGTGGAAATGGGAGAAACTTCCAGAAGGAATCCCCCAAGAAGGCCTTTATGGTGGCCAGACGGAAGCCACTCCTCAGTAAAAGGCACATGATAGCACGCTAGGAGCTTGCCAAAAGGCAGCTAATGGAAACAATATTCTCTGGACTGATGAAACCAAGAGCCGGCTGGAGTGGTGTAAAGCTCGCCGACTCTGGATCAGTGGAAACACATTGTCTAGAGTGATGAATCATGCTTCACCATCTGGCAGTCTGACAGACAAATCTGGGCTTAATGGATGCCAGGAGAACGCTACCTGCCCGAATTCATGGTGGCAACTGTAAAGTTTGGTGGAGGGGGAATAATGGTCTGGGGCTGTTTTTCATGGTTCGAGCCATTTAGTTCCAGTGAAGGGAAATCTTAACGCTACAGCAAACAATGACATTCTAGACGATTCTGTGCTTTCAACTTTGTGGCAACAGTTTGGGAAAGTTCCGGTTTCAACATGACAATGCCCCCATGCACAAAGCGATGTCCATACAGAAATGGTTCATCAAGATCGGTGTGGAAGAACTTGACTGGTCTGCACAGAGCCCTAAACTTTATCCCATCAAACACCTTTGGGATGAATTGGAACGCCGACTGCGAGCCGGGCCTAATCGTTCAACATCAGGACCTGACCTCACAAATGCGCTTGTGGCTGAATGGAATCAAGTCCACAGAGCAATGTTTCAACATCTAGTAGAAATCCTTCACAGAAGAGTTGCTGTTATAGCAGCAAAGAGGGACCAAAACTCCATATTAATTCGATGATTTTGAAATGAGATGTTCGACGAGCATGTGTCCACATAATTATGGTCATATCGTGTATGTTAATGAGATATTTCTGTATTTCATTTTCAATACATGTGCTAATATAAAAAATAAAATAAAAAATAATAATAAATAAATAAATAAAATAATAATAAATAAATAAATAAATAATAATAAATAAATAAATAAAATAATAATAAATAAATAAATAAAATAATAATAAATAAATAAATAAAATAATAATAAATAAATAATAAATAAATAATAATAAATAAATAAATAAAATAATAATAAATAAATAAATAAATAAAATAATAATAAATAAATAAATAAAATAATAATAAATAAATAAATAAAATAATAATAAATAAATAATAATAAATAAATAAAATAATAATAAAATAAAAACCATGTTTCTCTCGCTGTCTCTCGGCTGTCTCTCGCTGTCTCTCGGCTGTCTCTCGCTGTCTCTCGGCTGTCTCTCGCTGTCTCTCGGCTGTCTCTCGCTGTCTCTCGGCTGTCTCTCGCTGTCTCTCGGCTGTCTCTCGGCTGTCTCTCGGCTGTCTCTCGCTGTCTCTCGGCTGTCTCTCGCTGTCTCTCGGCTGTAGGCAGGCAGGTGTGTGGACACAAGCTTCATTAAATAATACGTTTCTAACAAATGCGCAGGAAATACGGAGTATCAACCTTCACAGATAGCCTTTCAACAGTAATGAAACGGGCTGAGGTCATCATTTAAGTAGTCTCGTCCTGATGATGTCATTTGCTGGGAAGCATGTTACCTAGGTGATAATACGACGGATCAGGGTCATTTAATTGAACACGCGTCAGTGTACAGATAGGGTCATTTACAGGGGTTGAGTTAGATTACAACTCATATGAACACCGTTGACCTTTTGACTCTTACAAAGTCGTGGTAAAGTACACCCAGGCACGCACGGCTTGGGAACCTTTTAAAGTTGAACCACCTTCAAGAGATGGTGACGTGATAGGAGAGAAATCGAAAGAGGTTTTTCTCTCTTTCTCTTTTCATCTTAGGGTTGATTTTTTTGATTCAATGGGAAATTTGATTTGAGCTGAGAAGGAAACGGAGACAGATATGACAGTCTGAGAGGACCACTCAAGAGAGTATTTTGTAGGTTTGGACTTGATGTGAGAGAGAAAAACTCCGTCTCAGTCCAGTGTTTTCATTACCTCTGGGTTGTTGACTGATATGAAGCCCTAACCCACTGTGTCAGTTCGGCGTGAGTTGTTAGCTGACTGTGTGTGTGTGTGTGTGCGTGTGCGTGCGTGTGTGTGTGTTAGCTGACCCAGTGTGTGTGAGTTCGGAGTGAGTTGTTAGCTGACTGTGTGTGTGTGCGTGTGTGTGTTAGCTGATCCAGTATTCAGTCGGAGGTTCCATGCTCCACTGAATCTCCATGCAATCTAGTCCTGTGGCTTTCCAGAAATGAAGAACTGTGTGTGTGTGTGTGTATGCATTCATTTTATAGGTTTCACCTCTATTCAAAGAGTAGGCTTCCAGACCTGGGTTCTAATATACTTCGTTTACATCATAAATACTCTTAATTAATACTCACAACTGGCCGCTGTGCCAGGTGGGAAAGTTTTGCACTTTTGAGACTATCCCATTGGTTCCATTGAGTCAGGCAAGCTCCATTAAGAGCAGCTGCAGTATTTGAAAGAAAACAAATAGTATTTGAACCCAGGTCTGTGTATTTCTTCCTGGAGGAGATCTCCAACCTTTTCGAGCATGAGAGCGACTTTCAAAAAATGTAACACATAGCGAGGTATTCATATATATATTTTTATTATTTTAAAGATTTCAAATAAACAAGTTCTTCTCTTCTCCTCTACCCTGCAACTCTTCCCTTAGTAAGTGGTGTTCAAGAGATGTGTGTTCTGCCCACATAGCTGGTAATATATAGCATGAATAAATAAGGCAGGAGGTGGTATATGGCCACATCCCCTAAGGGATGTTCTTAAGGAGTGCCTGGATACAGCCCTGGTACATTGGCCATATACCACAAACCCAGAGTTGCCTTATTGCTATTATAAACTGGTTACCAACGTAATTAGAGCAGTAAAAATAAATGTTTTGTCATACCTGTGGTATACGGTATCAAACACTGGAGCTGTCAGCCAATCAGCATTCAGGGCTCAACCTACCCAAGTTATAATAGTTAAACAAAAAGTGGATTAGAGTTAGATTTTGTATTTTCAGTTTACATTTTTTCCTGGTTTGGGATATTTTTTATTTGATTTTTTTACTTACAATATTATAATGGTTTATAGAGAAACGATGTATGTTCTGAGTTAAACCACAGCAGAGTATTTTTGCTGTGTGTATTTCCCTTTTAAGTGTGTGCATCTAGCATGTGTTGGTCTAGACGTGGTGTTTGCTATTAGGCCTACTGCTACAGCACATGGCATGGCACAGCATGGCATTGATACAAATAATTATGATGTCTTTCTGTCAGGTAGGCATACCTTGCAGTTAACATGACATTTTTTTCGGGGGGGGGGGGGGGGGTCTTCATTAGCATCGCTAACTGACTACATACAGAGTGATAGGCAAACCCAATGCACCAAACAGACAGACGGGTAATATTGCTGGAAATGAATTGGTAGATATTGTGTTCCAACAGTGTCTAACTGGGGATAATGACAATGTGGCTTTGATTGCATATTATTTTGTATTTTTTTTTACCTTTATTTAACTAGGCAAGTCAGTTGAGAACAAATTCTTATTTACAATGACGGACTACCCCGACCAAACCCGGACGATGCTGGGCCAATTGTGCACCACTCTATGGGACTCCCAATCACGGCCGGATGTGATACAACCTGGTGTGATTGTGATAACATACAGGAACTCAAGTCCTTTTGTTCCCCTAACTTAGAATACAGACCATATTACCTCCCAAGAGAATTCTATTCTGTTATAGTCACAGCCGTGTATATTCCCCCTTATGCTGATACAGCGACGGCCCTCAAACTACACTAGACTTTATGCAAACTGGAAACCACATATCCTGCGGCCGCATTTATTGTAGCTGGGCATTTTAACAACGCAAATTTGAGGAAAATTCTACTGAAGTTCTAACAACACATTGACTGTAGTACTCGCTTAGAAAATTTTTAAAAACACTAGACCACTGCTACTTGCGTTTGAAGATGCCTACAAGGACCCTCCCCCGACCTCCCTTTGGCAAATCAGATCACAACTCCATTTTTCTCCTCCCTTCCTATTGGCAGAAACTCAACAAGGAAGTACCCGAGCTAAGGTCTATTCAACGCTGGTCTGAAGAATCTGAATCCACGCTTCAAGATTGTTTATGATCACGCGGGTAGCCTCCGAGAACAATATCGATGTATATACTGATACGGTGACTGAGTTTATCAGGAAGTATATAGGAGATGTTGAACCCACTGTGACTATTAAAACCTACCCTAACTAGAAATCGTTGATAGATGGCAGCATTCGCGCTGCATCCTCTGAGATTTTACGGATATATTCAATCTCTCCCTGTCCCAGTCTGCTGTCCCCACGTGCTTCAAGATGTCCACCATTGTTCCTGTACCCACGAAAGCAAAGGTAACTGAACTGACTGTCACCCTGTAGTACTCACCTCTATCATCATGAAGTGCTTTGAGAGACTAGTCAAGTATCATATCACCTCTACCTTACTTGACACCCTAGACCCACTTCAATTTGCTTACTGCCTCAATAGATTCACAGACAATGCAATCGCCATTACACTGCCCACTGCCCTATCCCATCTGCACAAGAGGAATACCTATGTAAGAATGCTGTTCATTGACTATAGCTCAGCATTCAACACCATAGCACCCTCCAAGCTCATCATTAAGCTTGAGGCCCTGGGTCTGAACCCAGCCCTGTGCAACTGGGTCCTGGACTTTCTGACGGGCCGCCCCCAGATGGTGGAGGTAGGAAAAAAACACCTCCACTTCGCTGATACTCAACACGGGGGCCCCACAAGGATGCGTGCTCAGCCCCCTCCTGTACTCCACGTTAACCCATGACTGTGTGGTCACGCACGCCTCCAACTCAATCATCAAGTTTGCAGACAACACAACAGTAGTAGGCCTATATATGCCCTATATTCATAGACTTGTAATCACTGGCCACTAATAATGGAACACCAGTCATTTTAATAATATTCACATATTTAGCATTACTCATCTCATATGTACAGTATATACTGTATTCTTTCCTATTCTGCTATGTTAAGTCTAATGCTGCTCTGATATCGCTCGCCCAATATTTATATATTCTTATTTCCGTTCCTTTACCTTTAGATGTGGGTATTGTTGTGAAATTGTTAGATATTACTGTTAGATATTACTGCACTGTTAGAGCTAGAAAGTGTTTCGTTATTCCCGAAATAACATCTGCCAAACACGCGTATGTGACACATAACATTTGATTTGTTTGAGATGGAATACATAAAAAAATGTGTGTACTTTCAGATTGGATTAGCGAGCTACTCATAGGTGGGCTGTGAGCTACTGGTAGCTGGCGATCTACCTGTTGGAGACCACTGAGTTAGAGTATCCCCAATCATCAGAACTACAGTCTAACCCAGTGGAAGGAGAGTAGTTAGAGTATCCCCAATCATCAGAACTACAGTCTAACCCAGTGGAAGGAGAGTAGTTAGAGTATCCCCAATCATCAGAACTACAGTCTAACCCAGTGGAAGGAGAGTAGTTAGAGTATCCCCAATCATCAGAACTACAGTCTAACCCAGTGGAAGGAGAGTAGTTAGAGTATCCCCAATCATCAGAACTACAGTCTAACCCAGTGGAAGGAGAGTAGTTAGAGTATCCCCAATCATCAGAACTACAGTCTAACCCAGTGGAAGGAGAGTAGTTAGAGTATCCCCAATCATCAGAACTACAGTCTAACCCAGTGGAAGGAGAGTAGTTAGAGTATCCCCAATCATCAGAACTACAGTCTAACCCAGTGGAAGGAGAGTAGTTAGAGTATCCCCAATCATCAGAACTACAGTCTAACCCAGTGGAAGGAGAGTAGTTAGAGTATCCCCAATCATCAGAACTACAGTCCAACCCTGTGGAAGGAGAGTAGTTAGAGTATCCCCAATCATCAGAACTACAGTCTAACCCAGTGGAAGGAGAGTAGTTAGAGTATCCCCAATCATCAGAACTACAGTCTAACCCAGTGGAAGGAGAGTAGTTAGAGTATCTCCAATCATCAGAACTACAGTCTAACCCTGTGGAAGGAGAGTAGTTAGAGTATCTCCAATCATCAGAACTACAGTCTAACCCAGTGGAAGGAGAGTAGTTAGAGTATCCCCAATCATCAGAACTACAGTCTAACCCAGTGAAAAGTTTAAGTTTGTTCCACCTGAGAAAGTCTGACCTCACTGTGATGACACACCAAATGATGACCACCAATCAGAGACCACTGTGAGGACACACCAAATGATGACCACCAATCAGAGACCACTATGATGACACACCAAATGATGACCACCAATCAGAGACACCTATGATGACACACCGAATGATGACCGCCAATCAGAGACCACTATGATGACACACCTAATGATGGCCACCAATCAGAGACCACTATGATGACACACCAAATGATGGCCACCAATCAGAGACCACTATGATGACACACCAAATGATGACCACCAATCCGAGACACCTATGATGACACACCAAATGATGACCACCAATCCGAAACACCTATGATGACACACCAAATGATGGCCACCAATCCGAGACACCTATGATGACACACCGAATGATGACCGCCAATCAGAGACCACTATGATGACACACCAAATGATGACCGCCAATCAGAGACCACTATGATGACACACCAAATGATGACCGCCAATCAGAGACCACTATGATGACACACCAAATGATGACCGCCAATCAGAGACCACTATGATGACACACCAAATGATGACCGCCAATCAGAGACCACTATGATGACACACCGAATGATGACCGCCAATCAGAGACCACTATGATGACACACCGAATGATGACCGCCAATCAGAGACCACTATGATGACACACCGAATGATGACCGCCAATCAGAGACCACTATGATGACACATCGAATGATGACCACCAATCAGAGACCACTATGATGACACACCAAATGATGACCGCCAATCAGAGACCACTATGATGACACACCAAATGATGACCGCCAAACAGAGACCACTATGATGACACATCGAATGATGACCACCAATCAGAAACCACTATGATGACACACCAAATGATGACCGCCAATCAGAGACCACTATGATGACACACCAAATGATGACCGCCAATCAGAGACCACTATGATGACACACCAAATGATGACCGCCAAACAGAGACCACTATGATGACACATCGAATGATGACCACCAATCAGAAACCACTATGATGACACACCAAATGATGACCGCCAATCAGAGACCACTATGATGACACACCAAATGATGACCGCCAATCAGAGACCACTATGATGACACACCGAATGATGACCGCCAATCAGAGACCACTATGATGACACATCGAATGATGACCACCAATCAGAGACCACTATGATGACACACCAAATGATGACTGCCAATCAGAGACCACTATGATGACACACCGAATGCATTCGATGGATCCTTTTTTGTCTTCTTCTAACGACTCTTAAGGGGAAAGTAATCCAAAAGTAACTGAAAGTAATCTGAGTGTTATTGAGTTTCAGTAATCCAAAAGTTATGTTACTGATTACAATTACTGACAAGTAACTACTAATTGTAATGGATTACTTTTAGAAAGTAACCTACTCTGGTTGTGGTAAGGGTGTGTGTGTGTGTCCTCATAGTAGTGCACTGTACTGAACCATTTAAGATGCAGCCTGAGACACTACAGCGACTGAGAGAGAGATTGAAAATAACATCAAAGTGGACATTGATGAAATCATTCCAGAGCGCCGTCTCAATACCGTCAGACACGGGCAGATTGATGATGTAGACCCCATACTTCCCTATCGGCAGGTAGCCTAGTGGTTAGAGCGTTGGACTAGTAACCGAAAGGTGGGTGGATCGAATCCCTGAGATGACAAGGTAAAAAATGTGTCAAAATGTGGCACAAGGTAGGTCTGTGATAAGACCAACAAGTGTTGGAAATCACAGTGGTGTCCTTGAGCTACGATACCGTACATTACCCTGTGGTTGGCTCTTTTCTCAAGACAAAGGAGCTGATCGTGGACTACAGGAAAAGCAGCCCCCCCCCCCCCCCCCCCCCCCCCGTTAACATCGATGGGACTGAAGTGGAGCGGGTCGAGAGTTTCAGTTCTACAGCTGCACCATCGAGAGCATCCTGACCGGTTGCATCACCACCTGGAATGGCAACTGCTCGGCATCTGACTGTAAGGCGCTACATAGGGTAGTGCGAACGGCCCAGTACACCACTGGAGCCAAGCTTCCTGCCATCCAAGATCAAAATCAAAATCAAATGTATTTATATATATATATATATATAGCCCTTCTTACATCAGCTGATATCTCAAAGTGCTGTACAGAAACCCAACCTAAAACCCCAAACAGCAAGCAATGCAGGTGTAGAAGCACGGTGGCTAGGAAAAACTCCCTAGAATGGCAGGAAGAAACCTAGAGAGGAACCAGGCTATGAGGGGTGGCCAGTCCTCAAGTCATAGACTGTTGTTTCTGCTACTGCACGGCGAGCGGTACCGGAGCGCCAACAGCTTCTACCCCAAAGCCATGAGACTGTTAAACAATTAATCCACCCGGACTATATGCATTTATCCCCCCCCCCTTTGTTTTTACACTGCTGCTACTCGCTGTTCATTATTTATGCATAGTCACTTCACAAATTACCTTGACTAACCTGTACCTCCACACATTGACTCGGTACCGGTACCCCCTGTATATAGCCTCGTTATTGTTATGTAAATTAATTGTGTTACTTTTTGATTGATTTGAGTTTATTTAGTAAATATTTTATTAACGCTATTTTTGATTTGATGCGTTGTTGATTAAAGGGGCTTGTAAGTATTTCACGGTAAGGTCTACACTTGTTGTATTCAGTATTTCACGGTAAGGTCTACACTTGTTGTATTCAGTATTTCACGGTAAGGTCTACACTTGTTGTATTCAGTATTTCACGGTAAGGTCTACACTTGTTGTATTCAGTATTTCACGGTAAGGTCTACACTTGTTGTATTCAGTATTTCACGGTAAGGTCTACACTTGTTGTATTCAGTATTTCACGGTAAGGTCTACACTTGTTGTATTCAGTATTTCACGGTAAGGTCTACACTTGTTGTATTCAGTATTTCACGGTAAGGTCTACACTTGTTGTATTCAGTATTTCACGGTAAGGTCTACACTTGTTGTATTCAGTATTTCACGGTAAGGTCTACACTTGTTGTATTCAGTATTTCACGGTAAGGTCTACACTTGTTGTATTCAGTATTTCACGGTAAGGTCTACACTTGTTGTATTCAGTATTTCACGGTAAGGTCTACACTTGTTGTATTCAGTATTTCACGGTAAGGTCTACACTTGTTGTATTCAGTATTTCACGGTAAGGTCTACTCTTGTTGTATTCAGTATTTCACGGTAAGGTCTACTCTTGTTGTATTCAGTATTTCACGGTAAGGTCTACTCTTGTTGTATTCAGTATTTCACGGTAAGGTCTACACTTGTTGTATTCAGTATTTCACGGTAAGGTCTACACTTGTTGTATTCAGTATTTCACGGTAAGGTCTACACTTGTTGTATTCAGTATTTCACGGTAAGGTCTACACTTGTTGTATTCAGTATTTCACGGTAAGGTCTACTCTTGTTTTATTCGGCACATGTGACAAATACAATTTCATTTAGATTTTGATTTAGATCCCCCTATCTGTAGCTTTACCTCTCGCCATCTCTACATCTCCCTCTCTACCCCTCTCTCGCTCTCTTTCTACCTCTCCTCCATCCTATCCCCACCGAGTGAATCAGTGGGATTTGCCCTAAGATAAATCACATCAGTTGAAATTGAAGTAGTCATTGTGATGTCCTGAAGGGGAGAGAAAGGGGGGAAAAACACTTTTTATTTTTGTATATTTTTTTTATGACTTCTGCTGTCACATTTAGTCGCTTTGCCAATTTACCACCATCGTCTAGAGTCTCTATAGGGCTGACGACATGCTGGGGAGGGTGGTTGGGGGAGTGTGTGGACGGGCTGACGACATGCTGGGGAAGGTGGTTGGGGGAGTGTGTGGACGGGACGCTCTGACACATCGCCACTGACTGCCACGAGCACCCAGGCATGCACATTACACATCTCTCACATTATATTGTACAAAACACAAAAGGGTTGATGTCTGCAGGTTGAGTCCCCCCCCCCCCCTCAACGAGACATAACCTCTTCACAATAGGGATTACATTTGCAGCCCCCCCCCCCCCCCCCGAGGTCTCACACACACACACACACACACACACACACACACACACACACACACACACACACACACGTGTCCCTCAGGGCTCTCCAGGACTTAATAGTATGGTAGCCGTGACATATCGACTATGACATTGCAACCTTTTGTGTTGAATTTTCCAAATAAACATTGCTTCTTCGTGGCGGGAGGAGAAGGAGCAAAGAGAGGAGGGGAGAGGAGCAGAGAGGGGAGGGGAGAGTTGAGAGGAGATGGGAGGGGAGAGTTGAGTTGAGAGTTGAGTTGAGAGGGGAGAGGAGAGTTGAGTTGAGAGTTGAGTTGAGAGGGGAGAGGAGAGTTGAGTTGAGAGTTGAGTTGAGAGGGGAGAGGAGAAGGAGCAAAGAGGGGAGTGGAGAGTTGAGTTGAGAGGGGAGGGAGAGGAGAAGGAGCAAAGAGGGGAGAGGAGAAGGAGCAGAGAGGGGAGGGGTGGGGAGAGTTGAGAGGGGAGGGAGGGAGGGGAGAGGAGAAGGAGCAGAGAGGGAAGGGGAGAGTTGAGAGGAGATGGGAGGGGAGAGTTGAGTTGAGAGTTGAGAGGGGAGAGGAGAAGGAGCAGAGAGGGGAGGGGAGAGTTGAGAGGAGATGGGAGGGAAGAGTTGAGTTGAGAGTTGAGAGGGGAGAGGAGAAGGAGCAAAGAGGGGAGTGGAGAGTTGAGTTGAGAGGGGAGGGGAGAGTTGAGGGGAGGGGCGAGTTGAGAGGGGAGAGTTGAGGGGAGGGGCGAGTTGAGAGGGGAGGGGAGAGTTGAGTTGAGAGGGGAGGGGAGAGTTGAGGGGAGGGGCGAGTTGAGAGGGGAGGGGAGAGTTGAGTTGAGAGGGGAGGGAGAGGAGAAGGAGCAGAGAGGGGAGGGGAGGGGAGAGTTGAGAGGGGAGGGAGGGAGGGAGGGGAGAGGAGAAGGAGCAGAGAGGGGAGAGAGAGACAGACAGAAGGCCTCATGGGGCAGACAACACCAGGTGGATGTGAAGAGGTCATCTGGTTGGATAGAGATGGAAAAAAAAGTAAAAGGTGTCAACTTCCATTTCCCCGGCGCTCTGTGGTGACTGTCTATGGCCTTGACAACGGCATTACGTACTTCCTGGGTGGAGGGTTATGAAGGGCTAGATCCCCCTTCACAGGTCAAATTCCATGTGACCTCACGTTAATCTTTTCTTATCCACTCTGGTTATGCGTCGGTAGTGGTACCCTAGCTAACGATCATCTGGTCGCTAATGGTCTCAGGACTTTATTGTCCCTCTAACACAGGGCTGCCCAACCCACTTCATGGAGATCTACCGTCCTGTAGGTTCTCAGCCCAACCCACTTCCTGGAGATCTACCGTCCTGTAGGTTCTCAGCCCAACCCTCTTCCTGGAGATCTACCGTCCTGTAGGTTCTCAGCCCAACCCTCTTCCTGGAGATCTACCGTCCTGTAGGTTCTCAGCCCAACCCACTTCCTGGAGATCTACCGTCCTGTAGGTTCTCAGCCCAACCCTCTTCCTGGAGATCTACCGTCCTGTAGGTTCTCAGCCCAACCCTCTTCCTGGAGATCTACCGTCCTGTAGGTTCTCAGCCCAACCCACTTCCTGGAGATCTACCGTCCTGTAGGTTCTCAGCCCAACCCACTTCCTGGAGATCTACCGTCCTGTAGGTTCTCAGCCCAACCCACTTCCCGGAGATCTACCGTCCTGTAGGTTATCAGTCCAACCCTCTTCCTGGAGATCTACCGTCCTGTAGGTTCTCAGCCCAACCCACTTCCTGGAGATCTACCGTCCTGTAGGTTCTCAGCCCAACCCACTTCCTGGAGATCTACCGTCCTGTAGGTTCTCAGCCCAACCCACTTCCTGGAGATCTACCGTCCTGTAGGTTCTCAGCCCAACCCTCTTCCTGGAGATCTACCGTCCTGTAGGTTCTCAGCCCAACCCACTTCCTGGAGATCTACCGTCCTGTAGGTTCTCAGCCCAACCCTCTTCCTGGAGATCTACCGTCCTGTAGGTTCTCAGCCCAACCCACTTCCTGGAGATCTACCGTCCTGTAGGTTCTCAGTCCAACCCACTTCCTGGAGATCTACCGTCCTGTAGGTTATCAGTCCAACCCTCTTCCTGGAGATCTACCGTCCTGTAGCACTCTGAAGCAGATTTTCATCAAGGATCTCTCTGTACTTTGCACTGTTCATCGTTCCCTTGATCCTGACTAGTCTGCTAGTCCCTGCCACTGAAAAACATCCCCACAACATAACGCTACCACCCCCATGCTTCACAGTGGGGATAGCGCCATGTTTCCTCCAGACGTGATGTTTGGTATTCAGGGCAAAGACTATAATCTTGGTTTCATCAGTCCAGAGAAAATTGTTTCTAATGGTCTGAGAGTCCATTAGCTGCCTTTTGGCAAATTCCAAGCCGGCTGTCATGTGCCTGTTTGAGGAGTGGAGCTCTCTCTCTGACAGAGCTCCTGTTTGAGGAGCTCTGTCAGAGTGACCATAGGTGTCACGTTCTGACCTTTATTTCCTTTGTTTTGTATTTATTTAGTATGGTCAGGGCGTGAGTTGGGTGGGCAGTCTATGTTTGTTTTTCTATGATTTGGGTATTTCTATGTTTCGGCCTAGTATGGTTCTCAATCAGAGGCAGGTGTCATTAGTTGTCTCTAATTGAGAATCATACTTAGGTAGCCTGGGTTTCACTGTGTGTTTGTGGGTGATTGTTCCTGTCTCTGTGTTTGCACCAGATAGGACGGTTTTGGGTTTTCAGGTTTCTTGTTTTGTTAGTTTGTTCATGTGTAGAGTCTTTATTAAAGAACCATGAATAGAAACAGCTGCAGTTTGGTCCGCCTCTCCTTCAACTCAAGAAAACCGTTACAGTAGAAACATCTCAAGGATGATCAATGGAAACAGGATGCACCTGAGCTCAATTTCGAGTCTCATAGCGAAGGGTCTGAATACTTCTGTAAATAAAGGTATTTCAGTTTTTTAAATTTGTATAAATTTGCAAAAAAATATAAAAACCTGTTCAGATACTTAAAAAATATATAATTTAATCCATTTTAGAACAAGTCTGTAACGTAACAAAATGTGGAAAACGTCAATGGGTCTGAATACTTTCCAAAGGCCACTGTATACTCAAAATGAAATACATTCTAGTAATCACCTACAAGTCCTGTAGGTTCTCAGCCCAACCCACTTCCTGGAGATCTACCGTCCTGTAGGTTCTCAGCCCAACCCACTTCCTGGAGATCTACCGTCCTGTAGGTTCTCAGCCCAACCCTCTTCCTGTATACTCAAAATGAAATACATTCTAGTAATCACCTACAAGTCCTGTATGTTCTCAGCCCAACCCACTTCCTGGAGATCTACCGTCCTGTAGGTTCTCAGCCCAACCCACTTCCTGGAGATCTACCGTCCTGTAGGTTCTCAGCCCAACCCACTTCCTGGAGATCTACCGTCCTGTAGGTTCTCAGCCCAACCCACTTCCTGGAGATCTACCGTCCTGTAGGTTCTCAGCCCAACCCTCTTCCTGTATACTCAAAATGAAATACATTCTAGTAATCACCTACAAGTCCTGTATGTTCTCAGCCCAACCCACTTCCTGGAGATCTACCGTCCTGTAGGTTCTCAGCCCAACCCACTTCCTGGAGATCTACCGTCCTGTAGGTTCTCAGCCCAACCCACTTCCTGGAGATCTACCGTCCTGTAGGTTCTCAGCCCAACCCACTTCCTGGAGATCTACCGTCCTGTATGTTCTCAGCCCAACCCTCTTCCTGTATACTCAAAATGAAATACATTCTAGTAATCACCTACAAGTCCTGTATGTTCTCAGCCCAACCCACTTCCTGGAGATCTACCGTCCTGTAGGTTCTCAGCCCAACCCACTTCCTGGAGATCTACCGTCCTGTAGGTTCTCAGCCCAACCCAGTTCCTGGAGATCTACCGTCCTGTAGGTTCTCAGCCCAACCCACTTCCTGTAGATCTACCGTCCTGTAGGTTCTCAGCCCAACCCTCTTCCTGTATACTCAAAATGAAATACATTCTAGTAATCACCTTTGTCTGGATTGTATTATTATGCATAGTGGATGGACTGGTTACCTTCTGCTACATTACAAATGATCTATCCATGAGTCTGGGAGAGAACGTATAGGCCTGGGCTATGCTGTTGGTTCATTGACTGTGTGGTGGGGGGGGGGGCTATGCTGTTGGTTCATTGACTGTGTGGTGGTGGTGGGGGGGGCTATGCTGTTGGTTCATTGACTGTGTGGTGGTGGGGGGGGGCTATGCTGTTGGTTCATTGACTGTGTGGTGGGGGGGGCTATGCTGTTGGTTCATTGACTGTGTAGGGGGGGCTATGCTGTTGGTTCATTGACTGTGTGGTGGGGGGGGGGCTATGCTGTTGGTTCATTGACTGTGTGGTGGGGGGGGGCTATGCTGTTGGTTCATTGACTGTGTGGTGGGGGGGGTGGCTATGCTGTTGGTTCATTGACTGTGTGGTGGGGTGGGGGCTATGCTGTTGGTTCATTGACTGTGTGGTGGTGGGGGGGGGGGGCTATGCTGTTGGTTCATTGACTGTGTGTTGGGGGGGGGGCTATGCTGTTGGTTCATTGACTGTGTGGTGGGGGGGGGGCTATGCTGTTGGTTCATTGACTGTGTGGTGGTGGGGGGGCTATGCTGTTGGTTCATTGACTGTGTGGTGGGTGGGGGGGGGGCTATGCTGTTGGTTCATTGACTGTGTGGTGGGGGGGGGGGCTATGCTGTTGGTTCATTGACTGTGTGGTGGTGGGGGGGGCTATGCTGTTGGTTCATTGACTGTGTGGTGGGGGTGGGGGGGGGGGCTATGCTGTTGGTTCACTGACTGTGTGGTGGGGGGGGGGGCTATGCTGTTGGTTCACTGACTGTGTGGTGGGGGGGGGGCTATGCTGTTGGTTCACTGACTGTGTGGTGGGGGGGGGGGCTATGCTGTTGGTTCATTGACTGTGTGGTGGGGGGGGGGCTATGCTGTTGGTTCATTGACTGTGTGGTGGGGGGGGGCTATGCTGTTGGTTCATTGACTGTGTGGTGGGGGGGGGGGGGCTATGCTGTTGGGTCATTGACTGTGTGGGGGGGGGCTATGCTGTTGGTTCATTGACTGTGTGGTGGGGGGGGGGCTATGCTGTTGGTTCATTGACTGTGTAGGGGGGGGCTATGCTGTTGGTTCATTGACTGTGTGGTGGGGGGGGGGCTATGCTGTTGGGTCATTGACTGTGTAGGGGGGGGGCTATGCTGTTGGTTCATTGACTGTGTGGTGGGGGGGGGGCTATGCTGTTGGTTCATTGACTGTGTGGTGGGGGGGGGCTATGCTGTTGGTTCATTGACTGTGTGGTGGGGGGGGGGGGCTATGCTGTTGGTTCATTGACTGTGTGGTGGGGGGGGGGCTATGCTGTTGGTTCATTGACTGTGTGGTGGGGGGGGCTATGCTGTTGGTTCATTGACTGTGTGGTGGGGTGGTGGGGGGGGCTATGCTGTTGGTTCATTGACTGTGTGGTGGGGTGGTGGGGGGGGCTATGCTGTTGGTTCATTGACTGTGTGGTGGGGGGGGGCTATGCTGTTGGTTCATTGACTGTGTGGTGGTGGGGGGGGGGGGGTATGCTGTTGGTTCATTGACTGTGTGGTGGGGGGGGGGCTATGCTGTTGGTTCATTGACTGTGCAGGGGGGGGGCTATGCTGTTGGTTCATTGACTGTGTGGTGGGTGGGGGGCTATGCTGTTGGTTCATTGACTGTGTGGTGGTGGGGGGGGGGCTATGCTGTTGGTTCATTGACTGTGCAGGGGGGGGGCTATGCTGTTGGTTCATTGACTGTGTGGTGGTGGGGGGGAGGCTATGCTGTTGGTTCATTGACTGTGCAGGGGGGGGGGGCTATGCTGTTGGTTCATTGACTGTGTGGTGGGGGGGGGCTATGCTGTTGGTTCATTGTCTGTGTGGTGGGGGGGGGGGGCTATGCTGTTGGTTCATTGTCTGTGTGGTGGGGGGGGGGCTATGCTGTTGGTTAATTGTCTGTGTGGTGGTGGGGGGGGGCTATGCTGTTGGTTCATTGACTGTGTGGTGGGGGGGGCTATGCTGTTGGTTCATTGACTGTGTGGTGGTGGGGGGGGGGCTATGCTGTTGGTTCATTGTCTGTGTGGTGGTGGGGGGGGGCTATGCTGTTGGTTCATTGACTGTGCAGGGCGGTTTACAGAGCCTACAATTATAATGAATTTGTATTTAATTTTGAATAGTCTCGTAAACAGGGCGTTTTATTTTAATAATGAATAGGGTAACACTATTACCTTTAGCTACAGAAATCCACCACCATGACGTTTCCATGTCCTCCTCTCTCTCCTTCATTCCTTTACCGGCACGCAGAGAGAGGGGCTGTCAATTTAATGAAATACATTTTAATGAAATATGTTTTGTCATGATAAAATATGTTACTATCGATGTTCCTGAACATACTTAATTTGGTTAGTAGCTACAGCGTCGTGTCTTTGGCTATGCCGGATATGACATGCTATTCTATAAAATCCTTCCTCTGTAATTAATATCACCTGATTGAGCTAATCATGTTAATGTAATTAACTAGAGAGTCGGGCACCATGAAATAATATTTATAGAGCAGTTATCTTACGAATAAACTCTTAAAGACCTAGTAATATTTTACATCAATAGCAGTCAATATTAATCCTCACCTTAATGCAGTCTCATCTGAAAGTTGTACATTCTTGGTTATCTTCACGAACCCTGGCTAACAATTTGAATCAGCAATACAAAATTGTGTTTAATTATATATTTACTAAATACCTAACTAATCACACAGAATTACATATACACAGAATGAATCATACCTTGATTACAAATTATATCATAATGGAAAACGTCCCTAGTGGACGGAACATATATGACAGCTGGTTACACAAAGAAAAGGGGCTGGGTTTGAGTGAAAGAGCGGGAAGACTGAGGAACAAAGGGAGAAGCGATGTCTCTATTGGGCTGTAGGCAGCTACTCTATTGTAAATACAGTATCTTATGCATTCTAAATTACCGCCCATTTGGAAAAGGAAAATGCGATAAATATTTACTCTGAGCTGCACTTCAGTAGGTTAGTGGTAGATGGATGGCCTTGTTGCCCAACAGAGTCCTTTGTCCTTTGAAGTGTGTCTCTCGTCAAGGCTTTATATAGTGGAGGGAGAGAAGGGTTTGTTTCATAGTTTATAACCCATGTCTCTTCACAGGGGCGGGCCACTGATTGAGCAGAGCTTTAACCTTACGAAAACCCAATTCTCTCATTTTCACCAATAATTTTATTTTCAAACATTTAAGTTGAACAACAATTCCATGTGAATCCGATAACTACAATGTGCAGACATTCCACTGTAGAGTTTATGTCATCTTATCATTGATGAGAATGTCTCAGACGACAACCGAACTGACATCATATTCATTAAGTACCACCGCATATGTTCAACTGGTCAGATTACCAGAATATAGTTCATTTCCCCCCACCTTCTGATGTTCCTGGAATCTCTATGTTAACCAAAGGATTTTCAAATGTCACATCAGTAGGGTAGAGAGAAGAAAAAGGGGGGTGGAGAGGTATTTATGACTGTCATAAACCTACCCCCAGGCCAACATCATGACAACAGGTACAAGGTTGGATAGCCCAAGGCATACAGAGTACTGGGTAGCTACAGGAACAAGGTTGGAGAGCCCAAGGCATACAGAGTACTGGGTAGCTACAGGAACAAGGTTGGATAGCCCAAGGCATACAGAGTACTGGGTAGCTACAGGAACAAGGTTGGAGAGCCCAAGGCATACAGAGTACTGGGTAGCTACAGGAACAAGGTTGGGTAGCCCAAGGCATACAGAGTACTGGGTAGCTACAGGAACAAGGTTGGATAGCCCAAGGCATACAGAGTACTGGGTAGCTACAGGAACAAGGTTGGAGAGCCCAAGGCATACAGAGTACTGGGTAGCTACAGGAACAAGGTTGGGTAGCCCAAGGCATACAGAGTACTGGGTAGCTACAGGAACAAGGTTGGGTAGCCCAAGGCATACAGAGTACTGGGTAGCTACAGGAACAGGGTTGGATAGGGTCAGTTTGTTATATCTGGAGTACTTCTCCTGTCCTATTCGGTGTCCTGTGTGAATCTAAGTGTGCGTTCTCTAATTCTCTCCTTCTCTCTTTCTTTCTCTCTCTCAGAGGACCTGAGCCCTAGGACCATGCCCCAGGATTACCTGACATGATGATTCCTTGCTGTCCCCAGTCCACCTGGCCGTGCTGCTGCTCCAGTTTCAACTGTTCTGCCTTCTTATTATTCGAACATGCTGGTCATTTATGAACATTTGAACATCTTGGCCATGTTCTGTTATAATCTCCACCCGGCACAGCCAGAAGAGGACTGGCCACCCCACATATGCTCTCTCTAATTCTCTCTTTTTTTCTCTCTCTCGGAGGACCTGAGCCCTAGGACCATGCCCCAGGACTACCTGACATGATGACTCCTTGCTGTTCCCAGTCCATCTGACCGTGCTGCTTCTCCAGTTTCAACTGTTCTGCCTTATTATTATACGACCATGCTGGTCATTTATGAACATTTGAACATCTTGGCCATGTTCTGTTATAATCTCCACCCGGCACAGCCAGAAGAGGACTGGCCACCCCACATAGCCTGGTTCCTCTCTAGGTTTCTTCCTAGGTTTTGGCCTTTCTAGGGAGTTTTTCCTAGCCACCGTGCTTCTACACCTGCATTGCTTGCTGTTTGGGGTTTTAGGCTGGGTTTCTGTACAGCACTTTGAGATATCAGCTGATGTACGAAGGGCTGTATAAATAAATTTGATTTGATTTGATAGCCCAAGGCATACAGAGTACTGGGCAGCTACTGGAACAAGATTGGATAGCCCAAGGCATACAGAGTACTGGGTAGCTACAGGAACAAGGTTGGATAGCCCAAGGCATACAGAGTACTGGGTAGCTACAGGAACAAGGTTGGATAGCCCAAGGCATACAGAGTACTGGGTAGCTACAGGAACAAGGTTGGAGAGCCCAAGGCATACAGAGTACTGGGTAGCTACAGGAACAAGGTTGGGTAGCCCAAGGCATACAGAGTACTGGGTAGCTACAGGAACAAGGTTGGGTAGCCCAAGGCATACAGAGTACTGGGTAGCTACAGGAACAAGGTTGGATAGCCCAAGGCATACAGAGTACTGGGTAGCTACAGGAACAGGGTTGGATAGCCCAAGGCATACAGAGTACTGGGTAGCTACAGGAACAGGGTTGGATAGCCCAAGGCATACAGAGTACTGGGTAGCTACAGGAACAGGGTTGGATAGCCCAAGGCATACAGAGTACTGGGTAGCTACAGGAACAGGGTTGGATAGCCCAAGGCATACAGAGTACTGGGTAGCTACAGTAACAGGGTTGGATAGCCCAAGGCATACAGAGTACTGGGTAGCTACAGTAACAGGGTTGGATAGCCCAAGGCATACAGAGTACTGGGTAGCTACAGGAACAGGGTCATGACCTCCATTCGCTATTCGAGTGCATATGGAACACATGTATTTTCCCCCCTGCCCGACTTCCTGCCTCCATTTCTTAAAGGGTCATTCTAAATTTAAACTCATTTGACATATTAGTAAAGACAATATTACATCGAGAGTCTGATGGGTGAAAACACAGCTTGAGAACAATAGGTTTTTTTTTGCGACTTTTCTCAATATCATCAATAGCCTGTCGCAGCATGCAGCCCTATATGTTTTGATTTCTATTAATTTATTTATTTCTATTTTACATTATTATATTATAAATAACTATCTAGCATTTAGGACATGTTTCAAATGATCACTTTTACACAGCCATTTCACATGCACACTCCATCCAGAATGGGAAAATTATTCAGATAAATTCAATTATATTCTTCTTACTATAAAATCATATAATATAAAATAATGACACAGGACTTATTTTATTATTGACCTTTGTCAGTTTAGTCAGTTTAGAACAAATACTTATTTATAATGACGGCCTACCGGGGAACAGTGGGTAAACTGCCTTGTTCAGGGGCAGAACGACAGATTTTTATCTTGTCAGCTCAGGGATTCGATCTAGCGACCTTTCGGTTACTGGCCTAACGCTCTAACCACTAGGATACCCGCCACCTATATCTAGTCTGCTAAATGTAGAAGCCTACAGCCTAATGGGATGGCCCATAACCAGACAACATACAGCAGGACAACTCATTCTGTTCTTCTAAAGAGCTTGTAGGCCTGGAGATACTAAACGGTGCCCCATTCACAGCCCTATAACGGTGCCCCATTCACAGCCCTATAACGGTGCCCCATTCACAGCCCTATAACGGTGCCCCATTCACAGCCCTATAACGGTGCCCCATTCACAGCCCTATAACGGTGCCCCATTCACAGCCCTATAACGGTGCCCCATTCACAGCCCTATAACGGTGCCCCATTCACAGCCCTATAACGGTGCCCCATTCACAGCCCTATAACGGTGCCCCATTCACTATACACGCACTGGTTCTAGAACGGGAAAAATATCCTATCTATTTTATTCAGATCAATTCAGTTATATTCTTCTAACTACAAAGTAATGGCAGGGGACTTCTAAACGTATCTAGTCTGCTAAATGAAGAAGCCTACAGCCTAATGGAATGGCCCATAACCAGACAACATACAGCAGGACAACTTATTCTGTTCTTCTGAAATACATTTACTTCACATCATAATGTTTCTTTAGACCTGTCTAAAATAAATAATGGATTTATTATGATGGTTTATATTTGATTTATTCAATATTTTGTATTGCTTGGAGGCCTGGAGATGTCTTAATTACGGCCAATTACCACCCCACTGGACACAGGACTACTGTTATCTTACTGAGGCCCTCTGAGGGTCTCATCATGAATGCTGTGACAGGAAGTAAGGGGTAGATCAAAATTGACTGGGGGGGGGGCTTGTCCAACTCAATGTTCAAAAGGAATTGGACAACCTCCCCACTCATAGAATTAACTCAAAATAGTATTTATTACGCCCATCAAATAACAACTGTAGCAACCCTGTGTTTATAAACGTGGATAATCAACTTTGCCACTTGCAAGAGAAGTCCATGCCACGCAAGACTACGGGCCAGAAGGTTGAGGGTTCGCCGACCACCACAGACGAGCTCACTCTCTTTGCCTGTTACATCACTCTCCCTGCCTGTTACATCACTCTCCCTGCCTGTTACATCACTCTCCCTGCCTGTTACATCACTCTCCCTGCCTGTTACATCACTCTCCGATCAGAGCCGGATGCAGACTGTGATCAGCTAGGAGGCCCTGCATGTCCCCAGGCACCCTCATTTGTTGACTTCTGTGATCGAAAAAGCCTTGGTTTCATGCATGTCAACATCAGAAGCCTCCTCCCTAAGTTTGTTTTACTCACTGCTTTAGCACACTCGGCTAACCCTGATGTCCTTGCCGTGTCTGAATCCTGGCTCAGGAAGGCCACCAAAAATTCTGAGATTTCCATACCCAACTATAACATTTTCCGTCAAGATTAGACTGCCAAAGGGGGAGGAGTTGCAGTCTACTGCAGAGATAGCCTGCAAAGTAATGTCATACTTTCCAGGTCCATACCCAAACAGTTCGAACTACTAATTTAAAAAATGACTCTCTCCAGAAATAAGTTTCTCACTGTTGCCGCCTGCTACCGACCCCCCTCAGCTCCCAGCTGTGCCCTGGACACCATTTGTGAATTGATCGCCCCCCCATCTAGCTTCAGAGTTTGTTCTGTTAGGTGACCTAAACTGGGATATGCTTAACACCCCGGCAGTCCTACAATCTAAGCTAGATGCCCTCAATCTCACACAAATCATCAAGGAACCAGGTACAACCCTAACTCTGTAAACAAGGGCACCCTCATAGACGTCATCCTGACCAACTGGCCCTCCAAGTACACCTCTGCTGTCTTCAGCCAGGATCTCAGCGATCACTGCCTCATTGCCTGTATCCGCTACGGAGCCGCAGTCAAACGACCACCCCTCATCACTGTCAAACGCTCTCTAAAACACTTCTGTGAGCAGGCCTTTCTAATCGACCTGGCCAGGGTATCTGGGAAGGACATTGACCTCATCCCGTCAGTTCAGGATGCCTGGTCATTCTTTAAATGTAACTTCCTCACCATTTTAGATAAGCATGCTCTGTTCAAAAAATGCAGAACTAAGAACAGATATAGCCCTTGGTTCACTCCAGACCTGACTGCCCTCGACCAGCACAAAAACATCCTGTGGCGGACTGCAATAGCATCGAATAGTCCCCGCGATATGCAACTGTTCAGGGAAGTCAGGAACCAATACACGCAGTCAGTCAGGAAAGCTAATGCCAGCTTCTTCAGGCAGAAATTTGCATCCTGTAGCTCCAACTCCAAAAAGTTCTGGGAAGGCACTGTGAAGTCCATGGAGAACAAGAGCACCTCCTCCCAGCTGCCCACTGCACTGAGGCTAGGTAACACGGTCACCACCGATAAATCCATGATTATCGAAAACTTCAACAAGCATTTCTCAACGGCTGGCCATGCCTTCCGCCTGGCTACTCCAACCTCGGCCAACAGCTCCGTCCCCCCCGCAGCTACTCGCCCAAGCCTCTCCAGGTTCTCCTTTACCCAAATCCAGATAGCAGATGTTCTGAAAGAGCTGCAAAACCTGGACCCGTACAAATCAGCTGGGCTTGACAATCTGGACCCTCTATTTCTGAAACTATCCGCCGCCATTGTCGCAACCCCTATTACCAGCCTGTTCAACCTCTCTTTCATATCGTCTGAGATACCCAAGGATTGGAAAGCTGCCGCAGTCATCCCCCTCTTCAAAGGGGGAGACACCCTGGACCCAAACTGTTACAGACCTATATCCATCCTGCCCTGCCTATCTAAGGTCTTCGAAAGCCAAGTCACAAAACAGGTCACTGACCATCTCGAATCCCACCGTACCGTGGTGTACCTCAGCCACGCTCAAGGTACTAAACGATATCATAACCGCCATCGATAAAAGACAGTACTGTGCAGCCGTCTTCATCGACCTTGCCAAGGCTTTCGACTCTGTCAATCACCATATTCTTATCGGCAGACTCAGTAGCCTCGGTTTTTCTGATGACTGCCTTGCCTGGTTCACCAACTACTTTGCAGACAGAGTTCAGTGTGTCAAATCGGAGGACATGCTGTCCGGTCCTCTGGCAGTCTCTATGGGGGTGCCACAGGGTTCAATTCTCAGGCCGACTCTTTTCTCTGTGTATATCAATGATGTTGCTCTTGCTGCGGGCGATTCCGTGATCCACCTCTACGCAGACGACACCATTCTATATACTTCCGGCCCGTCCTTGGACACTGTGCTATCTAACCTCCAAACGAGCTTCAATGCCATACAACACTCCTTCCGTGGCCTCCAACTGCTCTTAAACGCTAGTAAAACCAAATGCATGCTTTTCAACCGTTCGTTGCCTGCACCCGCACGCCTGACTAGCATCACCCCCCTGGATGGTTCCGACCTTGAATATGTGGACATCTATAAGTACCTAGGTGTCTGGCTAGACTGCAAACTCTCCAATCGAAAATCAAATCTAGAGTCGGCTTTCTATTCCGCAACAAAGCCTCCTTTACTCACGCCGCCAAACTTACCCTAGTAAAACTGACTATCCTACCGATCCTCGACTTCGGCGATGTCATCTACAAAATTGCTTCCAACACTCTACTCAGCAAACTGGATGCAGTTTATCACAGTGCCATCCGTTTTGTCACTAAAGCACCTTATACCACCCACCACTGCGACTTGTATGCTCTAGTCGGCTGGCCCTCGCTACATATTCGTCGCCAGACCCACTGGCTCCAGGTCATCTACAAGTCCATGCTAAGTAAAGCTCCGCCTTATCTCAGTTCACTGGTCACGATGGCAACACCCACCTGTAGCACGCGCTCCAGCAGGTGTATCTCACTGATCATCCCTAAAGCCAACACCTCATTTGGCCGCCTTTCGTTCCAGTTCTCTGCTGCCTGTGACTGGAACGAATTGCAAAAATCGCTGAAGTTGGAGACTTTTATCTCCCTCAACAACTTCAAACATCTGCTATCTGAGCAGCTAACCGATCGCTGCAGCTGTACATAGTCTATCGGTAAATAGCCCACCCATTTATACCTACCTCATCCCCATACTGTTTTTATTTATTTACTTTTCTGCTCTTTTGCACACCAATATCTCTACCTGTACATGACCATCTGATCATTTATCACTCCAGTGTTAATCTGCAAAATTGTAATTATTCGCCTACCTCCTCATGCCTTTTGCACACAATGTATATAGACTCTCTTTTTTTTTACTGTGTTATTGACTTGTTAATTGTTTACTCCATGTGTAACTCTGTGTTGTCTGTTCACACTGCTATGCTTTATCTTGGCCAGGTCGCAGATGCAAATGAGAACTTCTTCTCAACTAGCCTACCTGGTTAAATAAAGGTGAAATAAGTACAAATAAAAATAAAAGGGCATGGTAATGTCAAGATATGTGCAGCTATGAGCCACAATGGGGTCTTCCACCGCCATGCCACTCTTGGACCATACAACACTGCCCTTTTTCAGCCAGAGCAGAGAGACGCCAGGTGATCCTGAGCAGCAAATGGGAAAACGTGAGTTTCCATCGGGTTGCTCAAGTCCACAATTGGTTCCGTGACCATCCCAGGTTTTGCAATTCTCTATCTCCAACCATATTCCCCATTTCTCAACCCCATTGAGGAGTTGTTTTCACCTTTATTTAACCAGGTAGGCAAGTTGAGAACAAGTTCTCATTTGCAACTGCGACCTGGCCAAGATAAAGCATAGCAGTGCGCCCTGGCCAGGTACCTCAGTGATGGCACGTTGACCAATGATGTTCCTTGGAGTTGGATAAATTGAATCCAGCCATCTATGAATATGAGTTCCTGGGGAATTTGGACTTGCATCCAACTCCATGATTCTCTGAAATGACAGTAAATAGTAAATAGTAAAGTTCACTGGCAACATGAAAATGAGTCTCTAATGTTTGAAGAGTATAAAACTAGTACATTACTTACTTGAACTTATTCCTACCATTTATCCTTCACTCTTTGCGAATTCCTTTCAAATGGGACTCTGTAGATTTGCTTCATCCGGAGATGGTGTTTGGATGCGAGCTACGTTTGATAAGCTCACTCTGATGTTATGGAAGATTTCAGGGTTGTTGGATATCCCTGCAGTCTTACAGCGTTATTTTCAACAACCATTTGCACAATGGCAGCCTCCTGTTGGTCTGTAAAGAGACGCGTTCTACCACATTCCGTCATTCATTTCTACTAAAACAAAATGGCGTCCAGTCATTCAGTTCTACTAAAACAAAATGGCTTCCAGTCATTCAGTTCTACTAAAACAAAATGGTGTCCAGATATTCAGTTTTACTAAAACAAAATGGTGTCCAGTCATTCAGTCCTACTAAAACAAAATGGTGTCCAGTCATTCAGTTCTACTAAAACAAAATGGCGTCCTAGTACAGTAAACACTTCGGTAATACAGTATACAAAATAATCTGTCTAAAATAAATAATGGATTTATTATGATGGTTTATATTTGATTTATTCAATATTTTGTATTGCGTGGAGGCCTGGAGATGTCTTAATTACGGCCAATTACCGCCCCACTGGACACAGGACTACTGTCATCTTACCGAGGACCTCTGAGGGTCTCATCATGAAGGCTGTGACAGGAAGCAGTAAGGGATAGATCAAAATTGACGGGGGGGGGGGTATGTACAATACAGTATGTATGTATTGGAATCTAAAGTCTTTACGGTGCTTTACATTGTTCTACTGTCAAGTAGCAAAGGTAGTAGAGAGGTCCAATGTCTGCAGTACAAACCTCTTCTCGTTGTGGAACGTCCGGATGATGGACGCTACGGTGAAGCGGCTCAGATTGGCCACATGGTCCAGCAGAGTCGCCCGAACCTTCTCAGAGATCACTCTCCTTGTTCTTGGTCTTCCTCCATCCCCAACTTGTGCCTCTACCCCCAACTGTGCCCCCACCTCCACCTCTGCCCCCACCTCCACCCCCAACTGTGCCCCCACCTCCACCCCCAACTGTGCCCCCACCTCTACCCCCAACTGTACCCCCCACCTCCACCCCCAACTGTACCCCCACCTCCACCTCTACCCCCAACTGTACCCCCACCCCCACCTCTACCCCCACCTCCACCTCTACCCCCAACTGTCCCCCCACCTCCAACTGTACCCCCAACTGTACCTCCACCTCTACCCCCAACTGTACCCCCACCTCTACCCCCAACTGTACCCCCACCTCCACCTCTACCCCCAACTGCCCCCCACCTCCACCTCTACCTACAACTATGCCCCCACCTCCACCTCTACCCCCAAATGTGCCCCCACCTCCACCTCTATCCCCAACTGTCCCCCCACCTCCACCTCTACCTCCAACTATGCCCCCACCTAACCTCTACCCCCAAATGTGCCCCCACCTCCATCTCTACCCCCAAATGTGCCCCCACCTCCACCTCTACCCCCAACTGTGCCCCCACCTCCACTTCTCTCTGCCACGTTTTCTTCCATTGTTCTGGAAACACAGGTGTACTTGCATGTGGCCTTTTTATCCATACCAAAGGTCTGATAGCAAAGTGAACATTTACGCAATTAGTGTTTGCCAATGTGAAGAGTGAAAGGGACGACTGATGATTGAGCCTAGCTTGTTGAACAGTGTTGCTTTTCATTTTCACACAAGAGATTTGTGAAGGTAGTGGCAAAGGTAGAGAATTGTGTGTTGTGTTTTGCCAAATGTTTATTATAGAATTGCAATCTGAGTGTAAAGCAAAACATGTGTCAGTAGTATTGCAGATTTGGTGTCTGGTTCTGCTAAATTAGTCCGTTTCAGGTCATTGGGCCTCATGGTTTTAGTGTGTAAACAATTGGTTTCAGGTCATTGGTCCTCATAGTTTTAGTGTGTAAACAATTGGTTTCAGGTCATTGGGCCTCATGGTTTTAGTGTGTAAACAATTGGTTTCAGGTCATTGGGCCTCATGGTTTTAGTGTGTAAACAATTGGTTTCAGGTCATTGGGCCTCATGGTTTTAGTGTGTAAACAATTGGTTTCAGGTCATTGGGCCTCATAGTTTTAGTGTGTAAACAATTGGTTTCAGGTCATTGGGCCTCATGGTTTTAGTGTGTAAACAATTGGTTTCAGGTCATTGGGCCTCATGGTTTTAGTGTGTAAACAATTGGTTTCAGGTCATTGGGCCTCATGGTTTTAGTGTGTAAACAATTGGTTTCAGGTCATTGGGCCTCATGGTTTTAGTGTGTAAACAATTGGTTTCAGGTCATTGGGCCTCATAGTTTTAGTGTGTAAACAATTGGTTTCAGGTCATTGGGCCTCATGGTTTTAGTGTGTAAACAATTGGTTTCAGGTCATTGGGCCTCATGGTTTTAGTGTGTAAACAATTGGTTTCAGGTCATTGGGCCTCATGGTTTTAGTGTGTAAACAATTGGTTTCAGGTCATTGGGCCTCATGGTTTTAGTGTGTAAACAATTGGTTTCAGGTCATTGGGCCTCATGGTTTTAGTGTGTAAACAATTGGTTTCAGGTCATTGGGCCTCATGGTTTTAGTGTGTAAACAATTGGTTTCAGGTCATTGGGCCTCATGGTTTTAGTGTGTAAACAATTGGTTTCAGGTCATTGGGCCTCATGGTTTTAGTGTGTAAACAATTGGTTTCAGGTCATTGGGCCTCATGGTTTTAGTGTGTAAACAATTGGTTTCAGGTCATTGGGCCTCATGGTTTTAGTGTGTAAACAATTGGTTTCAGGTCATTGGGCCTCATGGTTTTAGTGTGTAAACAATTGGTTTCAGGTCATTGGGCCTCATGGTTTTAGTGTGTAAACAATTGGTTTCAGGTCATTGGGCCTCATGGTTTTAGTGTGTAAACAATTGGTTTCAGGTCATTGGGCCTCATGGTTTTAGTGTGTAAACAATTGGTTTCAGGTCATTGGGCCTCATGGTTTTAGTGTGTAAACAATTGGTTTCAGGTCATTGGGCCTCATGGTTTTAGTGTGTAAACAATTGGTTTCAGGTCATTGGGCCTCATGGTTTTAGTGTGTAAACAATTGGTTTCAGGTCATTGGGCCTCATGGTTTTAGTGTGTAAACAATTGGTTTCAGGTCATTGGGCCTCATGGTTTTAGTGTGTAAACAATTGGTTTCAGGTCATTGGGCCTCATGGTTTTAGTGTGTAAACAATTGGTTTCAGGTCATTGGGCCTCATGGTTTTAGTGTGTAAACAATTGGTTTCAGGTCATTGGGCCTCATGGTTTTAGTGTGTAAACAATTGGTTTCAGGTCATTGGGCCTCATGGTTTTAGTGTGTAAACAATTGGTTTCAGGTCATTGGGCCTCATGGTTTTAGTGTGTAAACAATTGGTTTCAGGTCATTGGGCCTCATGGTTTTAGTGTGTAAACAATTGGTTTCAGGTCATTGGGCCTCATGGTTTTAGTGTGTAAACAATTGGTTTCAGGTCATTGGGCCTCATGGTTTTAGTGTGTAAACAATTGGTTTCAGGTCATTGGGCCTCATGGTTTTAGTGTGTATACAATTGGTTTCAGGTCATTGGGCCTCATGGTTTTAGTGTGTAAACAATTGGTTTCAGGTCATTGGGCCTCATGGTTTTAGTGTGTAAACAATTGGTTTCAGGTCATTGGGCCTCATGGTTTTAGTAAACAATTGGTTTCAGGTCATTGGGCCTCATGGTTTTAGTAAACAACTGGTTTCAGGTCATTGGGCCTCATGGTTTTAGTAAACAATTGGTTTCAGGTCATTGGGCCTCATGGTTTTAGTAAACAATTGGTTTCAGGTCATTGGGCCTCATGGTTTTAGTGTGTAAACAATTGGTTTCAGGTCATTGGGCCTCATGGTTTTAGTAAACAATTGGGAAAAACTGTAATATCTTTTTCAACACCACAATAAAAAGACCATGTCAATCTGCACAAACAGAAAATACACCCCTCCCTACTTTTCTAGGCTTACCCAGTATAGAAGGCTCGGCTTGACAATCTCTGAATGTCATTAAACGTTTTGGTGTTTTGTAACAGATGTCTCTTCCCGTTTATTAAATTGCTGTTTGCACAGTTTGGATTGATTTTTTATTTGTCAGTAACAAATAAAAAAGACTTATTTACAAATCATTTAAAAATGACAGGGATTGCACAAGTCTGTCTTTTCCCATTGTGATCCCTACATCTTCTGCAGTATATGGCAGAGTAATATAAGGACTGGATGCTAATTTACACATCTCCATCTGTTTTCCGGTGAATACTTTACTTTTTAAAATGTAGCTTCAGCTGCATAGTTTTAAAACGGCATATCTCTTGAATATTGTTGCTTTAAATCAGTGCACAGGGTGGTATGCTGTCAGTCTTTCTCTCTCCAACAATTCCATTCAAATTGCATCCAAAATAGATCATTCTGTTCAAAATGGATATATATAGCGTGGCTACTTTGAAGAATCTGATATATATTCTGATTTGTTTATATATATATATATATGGATATATATATATTCTGATTTGTTTATATATATATATATATGGATATATATATATTCTGATTTGTTTATATATATATATATATATGGATATATATATTCTGATTTGTTTATATATATATATATATGGATATATATATATTCTGATTTGTTTATATATATATATATATGGATATATATATATTCTGATTTGTTTATATATATATATATATGGAATCATGTAGTAACCAAAAAAGTGTTAAACAAATCAGAATATAAATCAGATTCTTCAAAGTAGCCACGCTTTGCTTTGCAAAATCTTGGAATTCTCTTAACCAGCTTCATGAGGAAGTCACTTGGAATGCATTTAAATTAACAGGTGTGCCTTGTTAAAAGTTCATTTGTGGAATTTCTTTCCTTCTTAAAACTTCTTAAGGCTGAAATCCCGCTACCGGGATCGATATGACAACAGCCAGTGAAAGTGCCGGGCGCCAAATTCAAACAACAGAAATCTCATAATTACAATTCCTCAAACATACAAGTGTTTTACACCATTTTAAAGATAAACTTGTTGTTAATCCCACCAAAGTGTCCGATTTCAAAAAGGCTTTACAACGAAAGCACACCAAACTATTATGTTAGGTGAGTGCCTAGTCACAGAAAAACAGCCATTTTTCCGGCCAAAGAGAGGAGTCACAAAAAGTAGAAATAGAGATTAAATTAATCACTAACCTTTGATGATCTTCATCAGATGACACTCATAGGACTTCGTGTTACACAATACATGTATGTTTTGTTCGATAAAGTTCATATTCATATTCAAAAATCTCAGATTACATTGGCGCGTTATGTTCAGTAGTTCAAATCCAATTTTATTTGTCACATACACATGGTTAGCAGACGTTAATGTGAGTGTAGCGAAATGCTTGCACTTCTAGTTCCGACAATGCAGTAATAACCAACGAGTAATCTAACCTAACAATTCCACAACAACTAACTTATACACACAAGGGTAAAGGGATAAAGAATATGTACGTACAAATATATGAATGAGTGATGGTACAAGAACGGCATAGGCAAGATGCAGTAGATGGTATAGAGTACAGAATATACATATGAGATGAGTAATGTAGGGTATATAAACATAAAGTGGCATAGTTTAAAGTGGCTAGTGATACATGTATTACATAAAGATGGCAAGATGCTGTAGATGGTATAGGGTACAGAATATACATATGAGATGAGTAATGTAGGGTATGTAAACATTATTTTAAGTAGCATTGTTTAAAGTGGCTAGTGATACATTTTTCCATTTTTCCATTATTAAAGTGGCTGGAGTTGAGTCAGTGTGTTGGCAGCAGCCACTCAATGTTAGCGGTGGCTGTTTAACAGTCTGGTGGCCTTGAGATAGAAGCTGTTTTTCAGTCTCTCGGTCCCTGCTTTGATGCACCTTTACTGACCTCGCCTTCTGGATGATAGCGGGGTGAACAGGCAGTGGCTCGGGTGGTTGTTGTGCTTGATGATCTTTATGGCCTTCCTGTGACATTGGGTGGTGTAGGTGTCCTGGAGGGCAGGTAGTTTGCCCCCGGTTATGCATTGTGCAGACCTCACTACCCTCTGGAGAGCCTTACGTTTGTGGGCGGAGCTGTTGCCATACCAGGCGGTGTTACAGCCCGACAGGATGCTCTCGATTGTGCATCTGTAAAAGTTTGTGAATGTTTTTGATGACAAGCTGAATTTCTTCAGCCTCCTGAGGTTGAAGAGGTACTGCTGCACCTTCTTCACCATGCGGTCTGTGTGGGTGGACAAATTCAGTTTGTCCGTGATGTGTACGCCGAGGAACTTAAAACTTACTACCCTCTCCACTACTGTCGCTTCGATGTGGATAGGGGGGTGCTCCCTCGACTGTTTCCTGAAGTCCACAATCATCTCCTTTGTTTTGTTGACGTTGAGTATGAGGTTATTTTCCTGACACAGCACTCCAATGGCGCTCACCTCCTCCCTGTAGGCCGCCTCGTCGTTGTTGGTAATCAAGCCTACCACTGTAGTGTCGTCTGCAAACTTGATGATTGAGTTGGAGGTGTGCATGGCCACGCAGTCATGGGTGAACAGGGAGTACAGGAGAGGGCTCAGAACGCACTCTTGTGGGGCACCAGTGTTGAGGATCAGCGGGGTGGAGATGTTGTTACCTACCCTCACTACCTGGGGACGGCCCGTCAGGAAGTCCAGTTGCACAGGGCGGGGTCGAGACCCAGGGTCTTGAGTTTTGGAGGGTACAATGGTGTTAAATGCTGAGCTGTAATCAATGAACAGCATTCTCACATAGGTATTCCTCTTGTCCAGATGGGTTAGGGCAGTGTGATGGTGATTGCGTCATCTGTGGACCTATTGGGGCGGTAAGCAAATTGGACTGGGTCTAGGGTGTCAGGTAGGGTGGAGGTGATATGGTCCTTGACTAGTCTCTCAAAGCACTTCATGATGACGGAAGTAGTCGTTTAGCTCAGCTACCTTAGCTTTCTTGGGAACAGGGACAATGGTGGCCCTCTTGAAGCATGTGGGAACAGCAGACTGGGATAAGGATTGATTGAATATGTCTGTAAACACACCAGCCAGCTGGTCTGCGCATGCTCTGAGGACATGGCTGGGGATGCCGTCTGGGCCTCCAGCCTTGCGAGAGTTAACACGTTTAAATGTTTTACTCATGTCGGCTGCAGTGAAGGAGAGTCCGCAGATTTTGGTAGCGGGCCATGTCAGTGGCACTGTATTGTCCTCAAAGCGAGCAAAGAAGTTGTTTAGTCTGTCTGGGAGCAAGACATCCTGGTCCACGACGGGGCTGGTTTTCTTTTTGTAATCCGTTATTGACTGTAGACCCTGCCACATACCTCTTGTGTCAACTGTCCTGAGTAGACCCACTACTGATCCCTATTAACTGTCCAGAGTAGACCCACTACTGATCCTTATAAACTGTAGAGAGTAGACCCACTACTGACCCTTATGAACTGTGGAGAGTAGACCCACTACTGATCCTTATCAACTGTCCAGGGTAGACCCACTACTGATCCGTATCAACTGTCCAGAGTAGACCCCCTACCGATCCTTATCAACTGTCCAGAGTAGACCCACTACTGATCCTTATCAACTGTCCCGAGTAGGCCCACTACTGATCCTTATCAACTGTCCAGAGTAGACCCACTACTGATCCTTATCAACTGTCCAGAGTAGACCCACTACTGATCCTTATCAACTGTCCAGAGTAGACCCACTACTGATCCTTATAGACTGTCCAGAGTAAACCCACTACTGATACTTATAAACTGTCCAGAGTAGACCCACTACTGATTCTTATAAACTGTGGAGAGTAGACCCACTACTGATTATTATCAACTGTCCTGAGTAGACCCACTACTGATCCTTATAAACTGTCCAGAGTAGACCCACTACTGATCCCTATTAACTGTCCAGAGTAGACCCACTACTGATCCTTATAAACTGTAGAGAGTAGACCGACTACTGACCCTTATGAACTGTGGAGAGTAGACACACTACTGATCCTTATAGACTGTCCAGAGTAGACCCACTACTGATCCTTATCAACTGTCCAGAGTAGACCCACTACTGATCCCTATTAACTGTCCAGAGTAGACCCACTACTGATCCTTATACTGTAGAGAGTAGACCCACTACTGATCCTTATCAACTGTCCAGAGTAGACCCACTACTGATCCGTATGAACTGTCCAGAGTAGACCCACTACTGATCCTTATAAACTGTCCAGAGTAGACAAACTACTGATCCTTATAAACTGTGGATAGTAGACCCACTACTGATCCTTATAAACTGAAGAGAGTAGACCCACTACTGATCCTTATCAACTGTAGAGAGTAGACCCACTACTGATCCTTATAGACTGTCCAAAGTAGACCCACTACTGATCCTTATAAACTGTGGAGAGTAGACCCACTACTGATCCCTATAAACTGTGGAGAGTAGACACACTACTGATCCTTATTAACTGAAGAGAGTAGACCCACTACTGATCCTTATCAACTGTCCAGAGTAGACCCACTACTGATCCTTATACTGTAGAGAGTAGACCCACTACTGATCCTTATAGACTGTCCAGAGTAGACCCACTACTGATCCTTATAGACTGTCCAGAGTAGACCCACTGCTGATCCTTATAGACTGTCCAGAGTAGACCCACTACTGATCCTTATAAACTGTCCAGAGTAGACCCACTACTGATCCTTATCAACTGTCCATAGTAGACCCACTACTGATCCTTATAAACTGTCAAGAGTAGACCCACTACTGATCTTTATTAACTGAAGAGAGTAGACCCACTACTGATCCTTATACTGTAGAGAGTAGACCCACTACTGATCCTTATCAACTGTCCAGAGTAGACCCCCTACCGATACTTATCAACTATCCAGAGTAGACCCACTACTGATCCTTATCAACTGTCCAGAGTAGACCCACTACTGATCCTTATCAACTGTCCAGAGTAGACCCACTACTGATCCTTATCAACTGTCCAGAGTAGACCCACTACTGATCCTTATAGACTGTCCAGAGTAAACCCACTACTGATACTTATAAACTGTCCAGAGTAGACCCACTACTGATTCTTATAAACTGTGGAGAGTAGACCCACTACTGATTATTATCAACTGTCCTGAGTAGACCCAGTACTGATCCTTATAAACTGTCCAGAGTAGACCCACTACTGATCCCTATTAACTGTCCAGAGTAGACCCACTACTGATCCTTATGAACTGTCCAGAGTAAACCCACTACTGATGCTTATAAACTGTCCAGAGTAGATCCACTACTGATCCTTATGAACTGTGGAGAGTAGACCCACTACTGATCCTTATAGACTGTCGAGATTGGCCCCCGACTGATCCCTATTAACTGTCCAGAGTAGACCCACTACTGATCCTTATAAACTGTAGAGAGTAGACCGACTACTGACCCTTATGAACTGTGGAGAGTAGACCCACTACTGATCCTTATAGACTGTCCAGAGTAGACCCACTACTGATCCTTATCAACTGTCCAGAGTAGACCCACTACTGATCCTTATACTGTAGAGAGTAGACCCACTACTGATCCTTATCAACTGTCCAGAGTAGACCCACTACTGATCCTTATAAACTGTGGATAGTAGACCCACTACTGATCCTTATAAACTGTGGAGAGTAGACCCATTACTGATCCTTATAAACTGAAGAGAGTAGACCCACTACTGATCCTTATCAACTGTAGAGAGTTGACCTACTACTGATCCTTATAGACTGTCCAGAGTAGACCCACTACTGATCCTTATAAACTGTGGAGAGTAGACCCACTACTGATCCCTATAAACTGTGGAGAGTAGACACACTACTGATCCTTATTAACTGAAGAGAGTAGACCCACTACTGATCCTTATCAACTGTCCAGAGTAGACCCACTACTGATCATTATACTGTAGAGAGTAGACCCACTACTGATCCTTATAGACTGTCCAGAGTAGACCCACTACTGATCCTTATAGACTGTCCAGAGTAGACCCACTGCTGATCCTTATAAACTGTCCATAGTAGACCCACTACTGATAATTATAAACTGTCCAGAGTAGACCCACTACTGATCTTTATTAACTGAAGAGAGTAGACCCACTACTGATCCTTATACTGTCCAGAGTAGATCCACTACCGATCCTTATTAACTGAAGAGAGTAGACCTACTACTGATCCTTATACTGTAGAGAGTAGACCCACTACTGATCCTTATCAACTGTCCAGAGTAGACCCACTACTGATCCTTATCGACTGTCCAGAGTAGACCCACTGCCGATCCTTATCAACTGTCCAGAGTAGACCCACTACTGATCCTTATCAACTGTCCAGAGTAGACCCACTACTGATCCTTATAAACTGTCCAGAGTAGACCCACTACTGATCCTTATAGACTGTCCAGAGTAAACCCACTACTGATACTTATAAACTGTCCAGAGTAGACCCACTACTGATTCTTATAAACTGTGGAGAGTAGACCCACTACTGATTATTATCAGCTGTCCTGAGTAGACCCACTACTGATCCTTATAAACTGTCCAGAGTAGACCCACTACTGATCCCTATTAACTGTCCAGAGTAGACCCACTACTGATCCTTATAAACTGTAGAGAGTAGACCGACTACTGATCCTTATCAACTGTGGAGAGTAGACCCACTACTGATCCTTATAGACTGTCCAGAGTAGACCCACTACTGATCCTTATAAACTGTAGAGAGTAGACCAACTACTGACCCTTATGCACTGTGGAGAGTAGACCCACTACTGATCCTTATAGACTGTCCAGAGTAGACCCACTACTGATCCTTATCAACTGTCCAGGGTAGACCCACTACTGATCCTTATACTGTAGAGAGTAGACCCACTACTGATCCTTATCAACTGTCCAGAGTAGACCCACTACTGATCCTTATGAACTGTCCAGAGTAGACCCACTACTGATCCTTATAAACTGTGGATAGTAGACCCACTACTGATCCTTATAAACTGTGGAGAGTAGACCCACTACTGATCCTTATAAACTGAAGAGAGTAGACCCACTACTGATCCTTATCAACTGTAGAGAGTAGACCCACTACTGATCCTTATAAACTGTGGATAGTAGACCCACTACTGATCCTTATAAACGGTGGAGAGTAGACCCACTACTGATCCTTATCAACTGTAGAGAGTTGACCCACTACTGATCCTTATAGACTGTCCAGAGTAGACCCACTACTGATCCTTATAAACTGTGGAGAGTAGACCCACTACTGATCCTTATCAACTGTCCAGAGTAGACCCACTACTGATCCTTATAAACTGTCCAGAGTAGACCCACTACTGATCCTTATAGACTGTCCAGAGTAAACCCACTACTGATACTTATAAACTGTCCAGAGTAGACCCACTACTGATTCTTATAAACTGTGGAGAGTAGACCCACTACTGATTATTATCAGCTGTCCTGAGTAGACCCACTACTGATCCTTATAAACTGTCCAGAGTAGACCCACTACTGATCCCTATTAACTGTCCAGAGTAGACCCACTACTGATCCTTATAAACTGTAGAGAGTAGACCGACTACTGATCCTTATCAACTGTGGAGAGTAGACCCACTACTGATCCTTATAGACTGTCCAGAGTAGACCCACTACTGATCCTTATAAACTGTAGAGAGTAGACCAACTACTGACCCTTATGAACTGTGGAGAGTAGACCCACTACTGATCCTTATAGACTGTCCAGAGTAGACCCACTACTGATCCTTATCAACTGTCCAGGGTAGACCCACTACTGATCCTTATACTGTAGAGAGTAGACCCACTACTGATCCTTATCAACTGTCCAGAGTAGACCCACTACTGATCCTTATGAACTGTCCAGAGTAGACCCACTACTGATCCTTATAAACTGTGGATAGTAGACCCACTACTGATCCTTATAAACTGTGGAGAGTAGACCCACTACTGATCCTTATCAACTGTAGAGAGTTGACCCACTACTGATCCTTATAGACTGTCCAGAGTAGACCCACTACTGATCCTTATAAACTGTGGAGAGTAGACCCACTACTGATCCCTATAAACTGTGGAGAGTAGACACACTACTGATCCTTATTAACTGAAGAGAGTAGACCCACTACTGATCCTTATCAACTGTCCAGAGTAGACCCACTGCTGATCCTTATCAACTGTCCAGAGTAGACCCACTACTGATCCTTATGAACTGTCCAGAGTAGACCCACTACTGATCCTTATAAACTGTCCAGAGTAGACCCACTACTGATCCTTATAAACTGTGGATAGTAGACCCACTACTGATCCTTATAAACTGAAGAGAGTAGACCCACTACTGATCCTTATCAACTGTAGAGAGTAGACCCACTACTGATCCTTATAAACTGTGGATAGTAGACCCACTACTGATCCTTATAAACTGTGGAGAGTAGACCCACTACTGATCCTTATTAACTGAAGAGAGTAGACCCACTACTGATCCTTATCAACTGTCCAGAGTAGACCCACTGCTGATCCTTATCAACTGTCCAGAGTAGACCCACTACTGATCCTTATGAACTGTCCAGAGTAGACCCACTACTGATCCTTATAAACTGTCCAGAGTAGACCCACTACTGATCCTTATAAACTGTGGATAGTAGACCCACTACTGATCCTTATAAACTGAAGAGAGTAGACCCACTACTGATCCTTATCAACTGTAGAGAGTAGACCCACTACTGATCCTTATAAACTGTGGATAGTAGACCCACTACTGATCCTTATAAACTGTGGAGAGTAGACCCACTACTGATCCTTATAAACTGAAGAGAGTAGACCCACTACTGATCCTTATCAACTGTAGAGAGTTGACCCACTACTGATCCTTATAGACTGTCCAGAGTAGACCCACTACTGATCCTTAGAAACTGTGGAGAGTAGACCCACTACTGATCCTTATAGACTGTCCAGATTGGCCCCCGACTGATCCCTATTAACTGTCCAGAGTAGACCCACTACTGATCCTTATAAACTGTAGAGAGTAGACCGACTACTGACCCTTATAAACTGTGGATAGTAGACCCACTACTGATCCTTATAAACTGTGGAGAGTAGACCCACTACTGATCCTTATCAACTGTAGAGAGTTGACCCACTACTGATCCTTATAGACTGTCCAGAGTAGACCCACTACCGATCCTTATAAACTGTGGAGAGTAGACCCACTACTGATCCCTATAAACTGTGGAGAGTAGACACACTACTGATCCTTATTAACTGAAGAGAGTAGACCCACTACTGATCCTTATCAACTGTCCAGAGTAGACCCACTGCTGATCCTTATCAACTGTCCAGAGTAGACCCACTACTGATCCTTATGAACTGTCCAGAGTAGACCCACTACTGATCCTTATAAACTGTCCAGAGTAGACCCACTACTGATCCTTATAAACTGTGGATAGTAGACCCACTACTGATCCTTATAAACTGAAGAGAGTAGACCCACTACTGATCCTTATCAACTGTAGAGAGTAGACCCACTACTGATCCTTATAAACTGTGGATAGTAGACCCACTACTGATCCTTATCAACTGTAGAGAGTTAACCCACTACTGATCCTTATAGACTGTCCAGAGTAGACCCACTACTGATCCTTATAAACTGTGGAGAGTAGACCCACTACTGATCCCTATAAACTGTGGAGAGTAGACACACTACTGATCCTTATTAACTGAAGAGAGTAGACCCACTACTGATCCTTATCAACTGTCCAGAGTATACCCACTACTGACCCTTATGAACTGTGGAGAGTAGACCCACTACTGATCCTTATCAACTGTCCAGAGTAGACCCACTACTGATCATTATACTGTAGAGAGTAGACCCACTACTGATCCTTATAGACTGTCCAGTGTAGACCCACGACTGATCCTTATAGACTGTCCAGAGTAGACCCACTGTTGATCCTTATAAACTATCCAGAGTAGACCCACTACTGATCCTTATCAACTGTCCATAGTAGACCCACTACTGATCCTTATAAACTGTCCAGAGTAGACCCACTACTGATCTTTATTAACTGAAGAGAGTAGACCCACTACTGATCCTTATACTGTCCAGAGTAGATCCACTACTGATCCTTATTAACTGAAGAGAGTAGACCCACTACTGATTCTTATAAACTGTGGAGAGTAGACCCACTACTGATTATTATCAACTGTCCTGAGTAGACCCACTAATGATCCTTATAAACTGTCCAAAGTAGACCCACTACTGATCCCTATTAAATGTCCAGAGTAGACCCACTACTGATCCTTATAAACTGTAGAGAGTAGACCGACTACTGACCCTTATGAACTGTGGAGAGTAGACCCACTACTGATCCTTATAGACTGTCCAGAGTAGACCCACTACTGATCCTTATGAACTGTCCAGAGTAGACCCACTACTGATCCTTATCAACTGTCCTGAGTAGACCCACTACTGATCCTTATAAACTGTGAATAGTAGACCCCCTACTGATCCTTATAAACTGTGGAGAGTAGACCCACTACTGATCCTTATCAACTGTCCAGAGTAGACCCACTACTGATCCTTATGAACTGTCCAGAGCAGACCCACTACTGATCCTTATAAACTGTGGATAGTAGACCCACTACTGATCCTTATAAACTGTGGAGAGTAGACCCACTACTGATCCTTATCAACTGTCCAGAGTAGACCCACTACTGATCCTTATGAACTGTCCAGAGTAGACCCACTACTGATCCTTATAAACTGTGGATAGTAGACCCACTACTGATCCTTATAAACTGTGGAGTGTAGACCCACTACTGATCCTTATAAACTGAAGAGAGTAGACCCACTACTGATCCTTATCAACTGTAGAGAGTTGACCCACTACTGATCCTTATAGACTGTCCAGAGTAGACCCACTACTGATCCTTATAAACTGTGGAGAGTAGACCCACTACTGATCCCTATAAACTGTGGAGAGTAGACACACTACTGATCCTTATTAACTGAAGAGAGTAGACCCACTACTGATCCTTATCAACTGTCCAGAGTATACCCACTACTGACCCGTATGAACTGTGGAGAGTAGACCCACTACTGATCCTTATCAAATGTCCAGAGTAGACCCACTACTGATCATTATACTGTAGAGAGTAGACCCACTACTGATCCTTATAGACTGTCCAGAGTAGACCCACTACTGATTCTTATAGACTGTCCAGAGTAGACCCACTGCTGATCCTTATAAACTGTCCAGAGTAGACCCACTACTGATCATTATCAACTGTCCATAGTAGACCCACTACTGATCCTTATAAACTGTCCAGAGTAGACCCACTACTGATCTTTATTAACTGAAGAGAGTAGACCCACTACTGATCCTTATACTGTCCAGAGTAGATCCACTACTGATCCTTATGAACTGTCCAGAGTAGACCCACTACTGATCCTTATAAACTGTGGATAGTAGACCCACTACTGATCCTTATAAACTGTGGAGTGTAGACCCACTACTGATCCTTATAAACTGAAGAGAGTAGACCCACTACTGATCCTTATCAACTGTAGAGAGTTGACCCACTACTGATCCTTATAGACTGTCCAGAGTAGACCCACTACTGATCCTTATAAACTGTGGAGAGTAGACCCACTACTGATCCCTATAAACTGTGGAGAGTAGACCCACTACTGATCCTTATCAACTGTCCAGAGTAGACCCACTACTGATCCTTATACTGTAGAGAGTAGACCCACTACTGATCCTTATAGACTGTCCAGAGTAGACCCATCACTGATCCTTATAGACTGTCCAGAGTAGACCCACTACTGATCCTTATAGACTGTCCAGTGTAGACCCATCACTGATCCTTATAGACTGTCCAGAGTAGACCCACTACTGATCCTTATAAACTGTCCAGAGTAGACCCACTACTGATCCTTATAAACTGTCCAGAGTAGACCCACTACTGATCTTTATTAACTGAAGAGAGTAGACCCACTACTGATCCTTATCAACTGTCCAGAGTAGACCCACTACTGATCCTTATCAACTGTCCAGAGTAGACCCACTACTGATCCTTATACTGTAGAGAGTAGACCCACTACTGATCCTTATCAACTGTCCAGAGTAGACCCACTACTGATCCGTATCGACGGTCCAGAGTAGACCCCCTACCGATCCTTATCAACTGTCCAGAGTAGACCCACTACTGATCCTTATCAACTGTCCCGAGCAGACCCACTACTGATCCTTATCAACTGTCCAGAGTAGACCCACTACTGATCCTTATCAACTGTCCAGAGTAGACCCACTACTGATCCTTATAAACTGTCCAGAGTAGACCCACTACTGATCCTTATAGACTGTCCAGAGTAAACCCTCTACTGATACTTATAAACTGTCCAGAGTAGACCCACTACTGATTATTATAAACTGTGGAGAGTAGACCCACTACTGATTATTATCAACTGTCCTGAGTAGACCCACTACTGATCCTTATAAACTGTCTAGAGTAGACCCACTACTGATCCCTATTAACTGTCCATAGTAGACCCACTACTGATCCTTATAAACTGTGGATAGTAGACCCACTACTGATCCTTAGACTGTCCAGAGTAGACCCACTACTGATCCTTATAAACTGTCCAGAGAAGACCCACTACTGATCCTTATCAACTGTCCTGAGTAAACCCACTACTGATCCTTATAAACTGTGGAGAGTAGACCCACTACTGATCCTTAGACTGTCCAGAGTAGACCCACTACTGATCCTTATCAACTGTCCAGAGTAGACCCACTACTGATCCTTATACTGTAGAGAGTAGACCCACTACTGATCCTTATCAACTGTCCAGAGTAGACCCACTACTGATCCTTATGAACTGTCCAGAGTAGACCCACTACTGATCCTTATAGACTGTCCAGAGTAGACACACTACTGATCCTTATAAACTGTGGATAGTAGACCCACTACTGATCCTTATAAACTGAAGAGAGTAGACCCACTACTGATCCTTATCAACTGTAGAGAGTAGACCCACTACTGATCCTTATAAACTGTCCAGAGTAGACACACTACTGATCCTTATAAACTGTGGATAGTAGACCCACTACTGATCCTTATAAACTGAAGAGAGTAGACCCACTACTGATCCTTATCAACTGTAGAGAGTATACCCACTACTGATCCTTATAAACTGTCCAGAGTAGACACACTACTGATCCTTATAAACTGTGGATAGTAGACCCACTACTGATCCTTATAAACTGTGGAGAGTAGACCCACTACTGATCCTTATCAACTGTAGAGAGTAGACCCACAACTGGTCCAAATGAAACATTCACATCCCATTTCCTCTGCAGCCTAGAGTAGAATGTTGTACTCACTTGAAAACAATAATAGAGTCATTCATTGCATTGTGGTGTTGTAGCCTACTGCAGTCTAGTTAGGAGAGTTGCATTGTGTTGTTGTAGCCTACTGCAGTCTAGTTAGGAGAGTTGCATTGTGGTGTTGTAGCCTACTGCAGTCTAGTTAGGAGAGTTGCATTGTGGTGTTGTAGCCTACTGCAGTCTAGTTAGGAGAGTTGCATTGTGGTGTTGTAGCCTACTGCAGTCTAGTTAGGAGAGTTGCATTGTGGTGTTGTAGCCTACTGCAGTCTAGTTAGGAGAGTTGCATTGTGGTGTTGTAGCCTACTGCAGTCTAGTTAGGAGAGTTGCATTGTGGTGTTGTAGCCTACTGCAGTCTAGTTAGGAGAGTTGCATTGTGGTGTTGTAGCCTACTGCAGTCTAGTTAGGAGAGTTGCATTGTGTTGTTGTAGCCTACTGCAGTCTAGTTAGGAGAGTTGCATTGTGGTGTTGTAGCCTACTGCAGTCTAGTTAGGAGAGTTGCATTGTGGTGTTGTAGCCTACTGCAGTCTAGTTAGGAGAGTTGCATTGTGGTGTTGTAGCCTACTGCAGTCTAGTTAGGAGAGTTGCATTGTGGTGTTGTAGCCTACTGCAGTCTAGTTAGGAGAGTTGCATTGTGTTGTTGTAGCCTACTGCAGTCTAGTTAGGAGAGTTGCATTGTGGTGTTGTAGTCTACTGCAGTCTAGTTAGGAGAGTTGCATTGTGGTGTTGTAGCCTACTGCAGTCTAGTTAGGAGAGTTGCATTGTGGTGTTGTAGCCTACTGCAGTCTAGTTAGGAGAGTTGCATTGTGGTGTTGTAGCCTACTGCAGTCTAGTTAGGAGAGTTGCATTGTGGTGTTGTAGCCTACTGCAGTCTAGTTAGGAGAGTTGCATTGTGGTGTTGTAGCCTACTGCAGTCTAGTTAGGAGAGTTGCATTGTGGTGTTGTAGCCTACTGCAGTCTAGTTAGGAGAGTTGCATTGTGGTGTTGTAGCCTACTGCAGTCTAGTTAGGAGAGTTGCATTGTGGTGTTGTAGCCTACTGCAGTCTAGTTAGGAGAGTTGCATTGTGGTGTTGTAGCCTACTGCAGTCTAGTTAGGAGAGTTGCATTGTGGTGTTGTAGCCTACTGCAGTCTAGTTAGGAGAGTTGCATTGTCCCTAAACAACATCAATAGGGGAACTTTCTGAGACGTGTTTCATTTGTTCACTGCCTTTCAGCTATTTCTGATTCTTCTTGTTGATTCATATTGGATATTGATGCAGCTTTGAATGCTTTTATCTGTGGTATGATTGCTAGTTGGCCAATTGCAGATCTGGACAAATGATCCACTATTGATGGAAAGAGGAAAGAATGGACTGGTTGACTGAAAGACTATATTGTCACTATGAATGGTGGATAGAGGACAGGATAGACAGACTGGTAGACTATATTGACCTGTGGTACAGTAATAGACTGGTAGACTATATTGACCTGTGGTACTGTAATAGTTAGACTATATTGACCTGTGGTACAGTAATAGTTAGACTATATTGACCTGTGGTACAGTAATAGACTGGTAGACTATATTGACCTGTGGTACAGTAATAGACTGGTAGACTATATTGACCTGTGGTACTGTAATAGTTAGACTATATTGACCTGTGGTACAGTAATAGTTAGACTATATTGACCTGTGGTACAGTAATAGACTGGTAGACTATATTGACCTGTGATACAGTAATAGTTAGACTATATTGAACTGTGGTACAGTAATAGACTGGTAGACTATATTGACCTGTGGTACAGTAATAGTTAGACTATATTGACCTGTGATACAGTAATAGTTAGACTATATTGAACTGTGGTACAGTAATAGACTGGTAGACTATATTGACCTGTGGTACAGTAATAGGTAGACTATATTGACCTGTGATACAGTAATAGTTAGACTATATTGAACTGTGGTACAGTAATAGGTAGACTATATTGACCTGTGATACAGTAATAGTTAGACTATATTGAACTGTGGTACAGTAATAGACTGGTAGACTATATTGACCTGTGGTACAGTAATAGTTAGACTATATTGACCTGTGATACAGTAATAGTTAGACTATATTGACCTGTGGTACAGTAATAGACTGGTAGACTATATTGACCTGTGATACAGTAATAGTTAGACTATATTGACCTGTGATACAGTAATAGACTGGTAGACTATATTGACCTGTGGTACAGTAATAGTTAGACTATATTGACCTGTGGTACAGTAATAGACTGGTAGACTATATTGACCTGTGGTACAGTAATAGACTGGTAGACTATATTGACCTGTGGTACTGTAATAGTTAGACTATATTGACCTGTGGTACAGTAATAGTTAGACTATATTGACCTGTGGTACAGTAATAGACTGGTAGACTATATTGACCTGTGATACAGTAATAGTTAGACTATATTGAACTGTGGTACAGTAATAGACTGGTAGACTATATTGACCTGTGGTACAGTAATAGTTAGACTATATTGACCTGTGATACAGTAATAGTTAGACTATATTGAACTGTGGTACAGTAATAGACTGGTAGACTATATTGACCTGTGGTACAGTAATAGGTAGACTATATTGACCTGTGATACAGTAATAGTTAGACTATATTGAACTGTGGTACAGTAATAGGTAGACTATATTGACCTGTGATACAGTAATAGTTAGACTATATTGAACTGTGGTACAGTAATAGACTGGTAGACTATATTGACCTGTGGTACAGTAATAGACTGGTAGACTATATTGACCTGTGGTACAGTAATAGTTAGACTATATTGACCTGTGATACAGTAATAGTTAGACTATATTGACCTGTGGTACAGTAATAGACTGGTAGACTATATTGACCTGTGATACAGTAATAGTTAGACTATATTGACCTGTGATACAGTAATAGACTGGTAGACTATATTGACCTGTGGTACAGTAATAGTTAGACTATATTGACCTGTGGTACAGTAATAGACTGGTAGACTATATTGACTTGTGGTACAGTAATAGACTGGTAGACTATATTGAGTTGTGTGTTGTTTAGTTTATTAGTGTCTGTATATATAGTAGGTTGTCCCGCCCTTGTTTTGTGCGGGATTGTTTATTTGTCATCTATGTCTGTCGGTGTGTCTTGTGTTCGTATTTCTCCGGTTCGTCTTTTATCCTGTGTTGGATTGTTCACCCTGTGGTTATTTGGGTTGACCGTGTTTCTTGTTCACCAGAGAATAAACTTTCATATCGCTATCTGCTCTCTGCGCCTGATTCCACCCGCCTTGATTAGACGTGACACATATATTATTTTCCTATTCAACAAAAGCGAAATGATTGTTACTATATTTAGAAAGAATTTCAATCAAATTAATAAATGACTTACTATAATATTCCACCTTAACAATAAAACACATACGGTCATGCTTAATGACAAAATTGGCACCATTTTAATTTAACTGACGACAGACAGTTTTCTGACTCATATATACCCTCTGTGACCAAGAGAAATGTTGAGAACGGTCAAAATCCATCTGAAAACATCACAGCGAGATACTGCTGCTTTTTCTGCTTTCGCTGAGCTCTCCCGATTCACATGTCGTACTGTATGAGGGAGCTGCGAGGTTCACATCCTAGAGGCAATCGATCCTGTGTCTGGATAGGCCAGAAAATGTGATGTGTCAGTCCATATGCAAATTAGGTGTCATTTCTGTATACTAGCTAAACATGCTGACAGAAAGAGAGCCAGAGAGACAGAAAGAGAGCGAGAGAGAGACAGAAAGAGAGCGAGAGAGAGACAGAAAGAGAGCGAGAGAGAGACCGAAAGAGAGCGAGAGAGACAGAAAGAGAGCGAGAGAGAGACAGAAAGAGAGCGAGAGAGACAGAAAGAGAGCGAGAGAGAGACAGAAAGAGAGCGAGAGAGAGACAGAAAGAGAGCGAGAGAGAGACAGAGGGAGACAGAGAGTGAGGGAGACAGAGAGTGAGGGAGACAGAGAGTGAGGGAGAGAGAGCACGAGAGTGAGGGAGACAGAGAGTGAGGGAGAGAGAGGGTGAGGGAGACAGAGAGTGAGGGAGAGAGAGGGTGAGGGAGACAGAGAGTGAGGGAGAGAGACCGAGAGTGAGGGAGACAGAGAGTGAGGGAGACAGAGGGTGAGGGAGACAGAGAGTGAGGGAGGGAGACAGAGAGTGAGGGAGAGAGACCGAGAGTGAGGGAGAGAGACGGGGAGCGATAAGGAGAGAGAGAGGTGGGTACTGCCAACATAAAACAGACATCTGTGATCACAGTTCTGCAACTCGGATGTAATTTTAAATTGTTCAGTCGACTGGATCCCCCTAAAGCAGGAGGCGTCTCTAGATCGCTGGGGACAGACCCTTACCAACTGTGGAGGACAGGAGCCCTGGGGGAGGTAAAACATTTGAGGGGGAGAGAGAGGAAGGCAGGGGAAAGGAGAGGGGGGACGGGAATGCAGGGGAGTGGATGACCAGGCCTAGCCAACTAGACAGAAACAAACAATGGGGAAGAGAGGGAGGCAAGAAGGATAGAGGAGAGAGGGGGACTCAATGGAGAAACTTCAGGTCCTCATCCAGGCACTTGTAGTCTCCCGTCTGGACTACTGAAACTCGCTGTTGCCTGGGCTTCCCGCGTGTGCCATCAAACCCCTGCAACTTATCCAGAACTCTGCAGCCAGGGCCTGGTTTCCTTTCCAAGTTCTCTCATGTCACCCCACTCTTCCGCACACACACTCCACTGATTTCCATTCGAAGCTCACTTTCACTACAAGACGCCAACCCGATCACTCCCGTTCTGCCACTTCTGGTATCTTGGCCCTCCCACCCCTACGGGAGGGCAGCTCAGCCAGTTCAAGCTCTTCTCTGTCCTGGCACCCCAATGTTGGAACCAGCTTCTCCTTGAAGCTAGAACAGCAGCGTCCCTGCCCAACTTCCGAAACATCTGAAACCCTCACCTTTTCAAACAGTATCTTAAATGATCCTCCTCCTCACCTCGATCCCTCCCCCACACCCCCCAAAAATATGAACCAGCGCTTGCACTTGAACCCCCTGTGGGAGGAAGGAGACTCGACCAACTATGAGAAGAGAGAAACCCAGAGGAAGAGAGTGAGGCTGGAGAGATGGAGGCAAGATGGAGGCTGGAGAGATGGAGGCAAGGGGGGTTGAGCGAGAGAGAGGAGGAAGAGAGGGAACTCCCTTGAGGTAGATCCAGAGGGAGAGAAGAGTCCCAGAATGCACTGCAGCACCGTCCACGGACTCACTTGACTTTCAGTCCATGTTGTCATAACAGGCCACATATTGGAACACACGTAAGGTCCTGTCATAGCAGTTATAGCAGCGATACAGATGGAGAGGCTCTACCTCTCCTGCCAGGTACATGAGTCATCTGAGGGTAACCAAAAGGATGCTGCTCATCTTAAATCTCTCTAACTGCTATATTCAACTTGTGTGTGTGTGTGTGTGTGTGTGTGTGTGTGTGTGTGTGTGTGTGTGTGTGTGTGTGTGTGTGTGTGTGTGTGTGTGTGTGTGTGTGTGTACTGCTTTCTCCGTAGGAATGATCTTTTTGAAAAACCCTTAAGGGAGCCGAAACAATGTTAAAGATTAAAATCACTTCTAGCACCTCATCTCAATATGGGGTGGAAATAGTCAAAGATGGCGAATAGGGTTCCATATGGGATGGTGAATAGGGTGGGATGGTGAATAGGGTGGGATGGTGAATAGGGTGGGATGGTGAATAGGGTGGGATGGTGAATAGGGTGGGATGGTGAATAGGGTGGGATGGTGAATAGAGTGGGGTGGTGAATAGGGTGGGATGGTGAATAAGGTGGGATGGTGAATAGGGTGGGATGGTGAATAGGGTGGGATGATGAATAGGGTGCCATTTGGGATGGTGAATAGGGTGGGATGGCGAATAGGGTGGGATGACGAATAGGGTGGGATGGTGAATAGGGTGGGATGGTGAATAGGGTGGGATGGTGGGATGGTGAATAGGGTGGGATGGTGAATAGGGTAGGAAGGTGAATAGGGTGCCATTTGGGATGGTGAATAGGGTAGGGTGGTGAATAAGGTGGGATGGTGAATAGGGTGGGATGGTGAATAGGGTGGGATGGTGAATAGGGTGGGATGGTGAATAGGGTGGGATGGTGAATAGGGTGGGATGATGAATAGGGTGGGATGATGAATAGGGTGCCATTTGGGATGGTGAATCAAATCAAATCAAATCACATTTATTTATATAGCCCTTCGTACATCAGCTGATGTCTCAAAGTGCTGTACAGAAACCCAGCCTAAAACCCCAAACAGCAAGCAATGCAGGTGTAGAAGCACGGTGGCTAGGAAAAACTCCCTAGAAAGGCCAATACCTAGGAAGAAACCTAGAGAGGAACCAGGCTATGTGGGGTGGCCAGTCCTCTTCTGGCTGTGCCGGGTGGAGATTATAACAGAACATGGCCAAGATGTTCAAATGTTCATAAATGACCAGCATGGTCGAATAATAATAAGGCAGAACAGTTGAAACTGGAGCAGCAGCACAGTCAGGTGGAAGTTGAAACTGGAGCAGCAGCATGGCCAGGTGGACTGGGGACAGCAAGGAGTCATCATGTCAGGTAGTCCTGGGGCATGGTCCTAGGGCTCAGGTCAGTTGAAACTGGAACAGCAGCATGGCCAGGTGGACTGGGGACAGCAAGGAGTCATCATGTCAGGTAGTCCTGGGGCATGGTCCTAGGGCTCAGGTCCTCCGAGAGAGAGAAAGAAAGAGAGAAGGAGAGAATTAGAGAACGCACACTTAGATTCACACAGGACACCAAATAGGACAGGAGAAGTACTCCAGATATAACAAACTGACCCCAGGCCCCCGACACATAAACTACTGCAGCATAAATACTGGAGGCTGAGACAGGAGGGGTCAGGAGACACTGTGGCCCCATCCGAGGACACCCCCGGACAGGGCCAAACAGGAAGGATATAACCCCACCCACTTTGCCAAAGCACAGCCCCCACACCACTAGAGGGATATCTTCAACCACCAACTTACCATCCTGAGACAAGGCTGAGTATAGCCCACAAAGATCTCCGCCACGGCACAACCCAAGGGGGGGGGCGCCAACCCAGACAGGATGACCACAACAGTGAATCAACCCACTCAGGTGACGCACCCCCTCCAGGGACGGCATGAGAGAGCCCCAGCAAGCCAGTGACTCAGCCCCTGTAATAGGGTTAGAGGCAGAGAATCCCAGTGGAAAGAGGGGAACAGGCCAGGCAGAGACAGCAAGGGCGGTTCGTTGCTCCAGAGCCTTTCCGTTCACCTTCCCACTCCTGGGCCAGACTACACTCAATCATATGACCCACTGAAGAGATGAGTCTTCAGTAAAGACTTAAAGGTTGAGACCGAGTTTGCGTCTCTGACATGGGTAGGCAGACCGTTCCATAAAAATGGAGCTCTATAGGAGAAAGCCCTGCCTCCAGCTGTTTGCTTTGAAATTCTAGGGACAATTAGGAGGCCTGCGTCTTGTGACCGTAGCGTACGTGTAGGTATGTACGGCAGGACCAAATCAGAGAGATAGGTAGGAGCAAGCCCATGTAATGCTTTGTAGGTTAGCAGTAAAACCTTGAAATCAGCCCTTGCTTTGACAGGAAGCCAGTGTAGAGAGGCTAGCACTGGAGTAATATGATCAAATTTTTTGGTTCTAGTCAGGATTCTAGCAGCCGTATTTAGCACTAACTGAAGTTTATTTAGTGCTTTATCCGGGTAGCCGGAAAATAGAGCATTGCAGTAGTCTAACCTAGAAGTGACAAAAGCATGGATTAATTTTTCTGCATCATTTTTGGACAGAAAGTTTCTGATTTTTGCAATGTTACGTAGATGGAAAAAAGCTGTCCTCGAAATGGTCTTGATATGTTCTTCAAAAGAGAGATCAGGGTCCAGAGTAACGCCGAGGTCCTTCACAGTTTTATTTGAGATGACTGTACAACCATTAAGATTAATTGTCAGATTCAACAGAAGATCTCTTTGTTTCTTGGGACCTAGAACAAGCATCTCTGTTTTGTCCGAGTTTAATAGTAGAAAGTTTGCAGCCATCCACTTCCTTATGTCTGAAACACATGCTTCTAGCGAGGGCAATTTTGGGGCTTCACCATGTTTCATTGAAATGTACAGCTGTGTGTCATCCGCATAGCAGTGAAAGTTTACATTATGTTTTCGAATAACATCCCCAAGAGGTAAAATATATAGTGAAAACAATAGTGGTCCTAAAACGGAACCTTGAGGAACACCGAAATTTACAGTTGATTTGTCAGAGGACAAACCATTCACAGAGACAAACTGATATCTTTCCGACAGATAAGATCTAAACCAGGCCAGAACATGTCCGTGTAGACCAATTTGGGTTTCCAATCTCTCCAAAAGAATGTGGTGATCGATGGTATCAAAAGCAGCACTAAGGTCTAGGAGCACGAGGACAGATGCAGAGCCTCGGTCCGATGCCATTAAAATGTCATTTACCACCTTCACAAGTGCCGTCTCAGTGCTATGATGGGGTCTAAAACCAGACTGAAGCATTTCGTATACATTGTTTGTCTTCAGGAAGGCAGTGAGTTGCTGCGCAACAGCCTTCTCTAAAATTTTTGAGAGGAATGGAAGATTCGATATAGGCCGATAGTTTTTTATATTTTCAGGGTCAAGGTTTGGCTTTTTCAAGAGAGGCTTTATTACTGCCACTTTTAGTGAGTTTGGTATACATCCAGTGGATAGAGAGCCGTTTATTATGTTCAACATAGGAGGGCCAAGCACAGGAAGCAGCTCTTTCAGTAGTTTAGTTGGAATAGGGTCCAGTATGCAGCTTGAAGGTTTAGAGGCCATGATTATTTTCATCATTGTGTCAAGAGATATAGTACTAAAACACTTGAGCGTCTCTCTTGATCCTAGGTCCTGGCAGAGTTGTGCAGACTCAGGACAACTGAGGTTTGGAGGAATACGCAGGTTTAAAGAGGAGTCCGTAATTTGCTTTCTAATAATCATAATCTTTTCCTCAAAGAAGTTCATGAATTTATCACTGCTAAAGTGAAAGTCATCCTCTCTTGGGGAATGCTGCTTTTTAGTTAGCTTTGCGACAGTATTAAAAAGGAATTTCGAATTGTTCTTATTTTCCTCAATTAAGTTAGAAAAATAGGATGATCGAGCAGCAGTAAGGGCTCTACGGTACTGCACGGTACCGTCCTTCCAAGCTAGTCGGAAGACTTCCAGTTTGGTGTGGCGCCATTTCCGTTCCAATTTTCTGGAAGCTTGCTTCAGAGCTCGGGTATTTTCTGTGTACCAGGGAGCTAGTTTCTTATGAGAATTATTTTTAGTTTTTAGGGGTGCAACTGCATCTAGGGTATTGCGCAAGGTTAAATTGAGATCCTCAGTTAGGTGGTTAACTGATTTTTGTCCTCTGGCGTCCTTGGGTAGGCAGAGGGAGTCTGGAAGGGCATCAAGGAATCTTTGTGTTGTCTGTGAATTTATAGCATGACTTTTGATGTTCCTTGGTTGGGGTCTAAGCAGATTATTTGTTGCAATTGCAAACGTAATAAAATGGTGGTCCGATAGTCCAGGATTATGAGGAAAAACATTAAGATCCACCACATTTATTCCATGGGACAAAACTAGGTCCAGCGTATGACTGTGACAGTGAGTGGGTCCAGAGACATGTTGGACAAAACCCACTGAGTCGATGATGGCTCCGAAAGCCTTTTGGAGTGGGTCTGTGGACTTTTCCATGTGAATATTAAAGTCACCAAAGATTAGAATATTATCTGCTATGACTACAAGGTCCGATAGGAATTCAGGGAACTCAGTGAGAAACGCTGTATATGGCCCAGGAGGCCTGTAAACAGTAGCTATAAAAAGTGATTGAGTAGGCTGCATAGATTTCATGACTAGAAGCTCAAAAGACGAAAATGTCATTTTTTTTTGTAAATAGAAATTTGCTAGGGTGGGATGGCGAAAAGGGTGGGATGGCGAATAGGGTGGGATGGTGAATAGGGTGGGATGGTGAATAGGGTGGGATGCTGAATAGGGTGGGATGGTGAATCGGGTGGGATGGTGAATAGGGTGGGATGGTGAATAGGGTGGGATGGTGAATAGGGTGCCATCTGGGATGGTGAATAGGGTGGGGTGGTGAATAGGGTGGGGTGGTGAATAGGGTGGGATGGTGAATAGGGTGGGGAAGTGAATAGGGTGGGATGGTGAATAGGGTGGGATGGTGAATAGGGTGGGATGGTGAATAGGGTGGGATGCTGAATAGGGTGGGATGGTGAATCGGGTGGGATGGTGAATAGGGTGGGATGGTGAATAGGGTGGGATGGTGAATAGGGTGCCATCTGGGATGGTGAATAGGGTGGGGTGGTGAATAGGGTGGGGTGGTGAATAGGGTGGGATGGTGAATAGGGTGGGGAAGTGAATAGGGTGGGATGGTGAATAGGGTGGGATGGTGAATAGGGTGGGATGGTGAATAGGGTGCCATTTGGGATGGTGAATAGGGTGGGATGGTGAATAGGGTTCCATATGGGATGGTGAATAGGGTGTGATGGTGAATAGGGTGTGATGGTGAATAGGGTAGGATGGTGAATAGAGTGGGGTGGTGAATAGGGTGGGATGGTGAATAAGGTGGGATGGTGAATAGAGTGGGATGGTGAATAGGGTGGGATGATGAATAGGGTGCCATTTGGGATGGTGAATAGGGTGGGATGGCGAATAGGGTGGGAAGGCGAATAGGGTGGGATGGTGAATAGGGTGGGATGGTGAATAGGGTAGGAAGGTGAATAGGGTGCCATTTGGGATGGTGAATAGGGTGGGGTGGTGAATAAGGTGGGATGGTGAATAGGGTGGGATGGTGAATAGGTTGGGATGGTGAATAGGGTGGGATGGTGAATAGGGTGGGATGGTGAATAGGGTGGGGTGGTGAATAGGGTGGGATGGTGAATAAGGTGGGATGGTGAATAGGTTGGGATGGTGAATAGGGTGGGATGGTGAATAGGGTGGGATGGTGAATAGGGTGGGATGATGAATAGGGTGCCATTTGGGATGGTGAATAGGGTGGGATGGCGAATAGGGTGGGATGGTGAATAGAGTGGGGTAGTGAATAGGGTGGGGTGGTGAATAGGGTGGGATGGTGAATAGGGTGGGGTGGTGAATAGGGTGGGGTGGTGAATAGGGTGGGGTGGTGAATAGGGTGGGATGGTGAATAGGGTGGGATGGTGGGATGGTGAATAGGGTGGGATGGTGAATAGGGTAGGAAGGTGAATAGGGTGCCATTTGGGATGGTGAACAGGGTGGGGTGGTGAATAAGGTGGGATGGTGAATAGGGTGGGATGGTGAATAGGTTGGGATGGTGAATAGGGTGGGATGGTGAATAGGGTGGGATGGTGAATAGGGTGGGGTGGTGAATAGGGTGGGATGGTGAATAAGGTGGGATGGTGAATAGGGTGGGATGGTGAATAGGGTGGGATGGTGAATAGGGTGGGATGCTGAATAGGGTGGGATGATGAATAGGGTGCCATTTGGGATGGTGAATAGGGTGGGATGGCGAATAGGGTGGGATGGTGAATAGAGTGGGGTGGTGAATAGGGTGGGGTGGTGAATAGGGTGGGATGGTGAATAGGGTGGGGTGGTGAATAGGGTGGGGTGGTGAATAGGGTGGGGTGGTGAATAGGGTGGGATGGTGAATAGGGTGCCATTTGGGATGGTGAATAGGGTGGGGTGGTGAATAAGGTGGGATGGTGAATAGGGTGGGATGGTGAATAGGGTGGGATGGTGAATAGGGTGGGGTGGTGAATAGGGTGGGGTGGTGAATAGGGTGGGATGGTGAATAGGGTGGGGTGGTGAATAGGGTGGGATGGTGAATTGGGTGGGATGGTGAATAGGGTGGGGTGGTGAATAGGGTGGGGTGGTGAATAGGGTGGGGTGGTGAATAAGGTGGGATGGTGAATAGGGTGGGATGGTGAATAGGGTGGGATGTGAATAGGGTGGGATGGTGAATAGGGTGGGATGGTGAATAGGGTGGGATGGTGAATAGGGTGGGGTGGTGAATAGGGTGGGATGGTGAATAGGGTGGGATGGTGAATACTTTACAATATATCACCATTACAGGAGACTGCTCTACTTTACATCCCCATTGTGGTCCTCCACCATTAAGAGGGCCACAATGGAAATAAGTCCCAGACTGTATTGTGTGTTATCCTCCATGATTTAACAATGGAAATAAGTCCCAGACTTTATTGTGTGTTATCCTCCATGATTTAACAATGGAAATAAGTCCCAGACTGTATTGTGTGTTATCCTCCATGATTTAACAATGGAAATACGTCCCAGACTGTATTGTGTGTTATCCTCCATGATTTAACAATGGAAATAAGTCCCAGACATTATTGTGTGTTATCCTCCATGATTTAACAAAGGAAATAAGTCCCAGACATTATTGTGTGTTATCGTCCATGATTTAACAATGGAAATAAGTCCCAGACATTATTGTGTGTTATCCTCCATGATTTAACAATGGAAATAAGTCCCAGACATTATTGTGTGTTATCCTCCATGATTTAACAGTGGAAATAAGTCCCAGACATTATTGTGTGTTATCCTCCATGATTTAACAATGGAAATAAGTCCCAGACATTATTGTGTGTTATCCTCCATGATTTAACAATGGAAATAAGTCCCAGACATTATAGTGTGTTATCCTCCCAGACTGTATTGTGTGTTATCCTCCCAGACTGTATTGTGTGTTATCCTCCCAGACTGTATTGTGTGTTATCCTCCCAGACTGCATTGTGTGTTATCCTCCCAGACTGTATTGTGTGTTAGCCTCCCAGACTGTATTGTGTGTTATCCTCCCAGACTGTATTGTGTGTTATCCTCCCAGACTGTATTGTGTGTTATCCTCCCAGACTGTATTGTGTGTTATCCTCCCAGACTGTATTGTGTGTTATCCTCCCAGACTGTATAGTGTGTTATCCCCCCAGACTGTATTGCGTGTTATCCTCCCAGACTGTATTGTGTGTTATCCTCCCAGACTGTATTGTGTGTTATCCTCCCAGACTGTATTGTGTGTTATCCTCCCAGACTGTATTGTGTGTTATCCTCCCAGACTGTATTGTGTGTTATCCTCCCAGACTGTATTGTGTGTTATCCTCCCAGACTGTATTGTGTGTTATCCTCCCAGACTGTATTGTGTGTTATCCTCCCAGACTGTATTGTGTGTTATCCTCCCAGACTGTATTGTGTGTTATCCTCCCAGACTGTATTGTGTGTTATCCTCCCAAACTGTATAGTGTGTTATCCTCCCAGACTGTATTGTGTGTTATCCTCCCAGACTGTATTGTGTGTTATCCTCCCAGACTGTATTGTGTGTTATCCTCCCAGACTGTATTGTGTGTTATCCTCCCAGACTGTATTGTGTGTTATCCTCCCAGACTGTATTGTGTGTTATCCTCCCAGACTGTATTGTGTGTTATCCTCCCAGACTGTATTGTGTGTTATCCTCCCAGACTGTATTGTGTGTTATCCTCCCAGACTGTATTGTGTGTTATCCTCCCAGACTGTATTGTGTGTTATCCTCCCAGACTGTATTGTGTGTTATCCTCCCAGACTGTATTGTGTGTTATCCTCCCAGACTGTATTGTGTGTTATCCTCCCAGACTGTATTGTGTGTTATCCTCCCAGACTGTATAGTGTGTTATCCTCCCAGACTGTATTGTGTGTTATCCTCCCAGACTGTATTGTGTGTTATCCTCCCAGACTGTATTGTGTGTTATCCTCCCAGACTGTATTGTGTGTTATCCTCCCAGACTGTATTGTGTGTTATCCTCCCAGACTGTATTGTGTGTTATCCTCCCAGACTGTATTGTGTGTTATCCTCCCAGACTGTATTGTGTGTTATCCTCCCAGACTGTATTGTGTGTTATCCTCCCAGACTGTATTGTGTGTTATCCTCCCAGACTGTATTGTGTGTTATCCTCCCAGACTGTATTGTGTGTTATCCTCCCAGACTGTATTGTGTGTTATCCTCCCAGACTGTATTGTGTGTTATCCTCCCAGACTGTATTGTGTGTTATCCTCCCAGACTGTATTGTGTGTTATCCTCCCAGACTGTATTGTGTGTTATCCTCCCAGACTGTATTGTGTGTTATCCTCCCAGACTGTATTGTGTGTTATCCTCCCAGACTGTATTGTGTGTTATCCTCCCAGACTGTATTGTGTGTTATCCTCCCAGACTGTATTGTGTGTTATCCTCCCAGACTGTATTGTGTGTTATCCTCCCAGACTGTATTGTGTGTTATCCTCCCAGACTGTATTGTGTGTTATCCTCCCAGACTGTATTGTGTGTTATCCTCCCAGACTGTATTGTGTGTTATCCTCCCAGACTGTATTGTGTGTTATCCTCCCAGACTGTATAGTGTGTTATCCTCCCAGACTGTATTGTGTGTTATCCTCCCAGACTGTATTGTGTGTTATCCTCCCAGTTTTATGTGTGCTTGTTTTGTAAAATGGTCGAAATAATAAATTACACTAAACATTACAGGCAACTGTTCTACTTTACAATAAATCACCATGACAGAACGACATCGTCCTTTCGCGGTTAAATTCCCATATGCCAAAGCTAAATGGGTTTCCGTCGCATTTTCAACTCTACTGATGGTTTTCTTACAAAAACTATTGTGTTATATAGCGAGTGTGCCCATTCTGGTACTGGCACGTGATCTCTAGCCTACAGATAGCAGATACAGTGTGGGTATAGCCCACATGATGAGGTTATTATGGACAATACAGCGAGATCATTTTGTATTTATCAAACGGCAGCCAATCATCGATCATCATGTCACCAGAATAAGACCCTCTATATTTATTGGAAAAGAGGCACAATCTCATCTCTGTGCTCTTTTCACCACTCTGTGAAGTTCATCATCATGTATTTAATATGTACCTTAATAAACTGCATGGTTTCCGAGTCGTAGCGGGAGGACCACACAGCATCACTCTTCGATATGATGGTTATTATATCAATTTTATTATTCATTTTATCAAATGTTTTGCATAAAAGTGCTACCACCGAGATTTGTTGCATAAATAATTTTACCGCCACAGAAGGATCCTACCTTGTCCTAGCGTATTTTGTTTGGTCGACATTTGGTTCCGTCAGGCCTGTCGTGACATTTGGTTCCGTCAGGCCTGTCGTGACATTTGGTTCCGTCAGGCCTGTCGTGACATTTGGTTCCGTCAGGCCTGTCGTGACATTTGGTTCCGTCAGGCCTGTCGTGACATTTGGTTCCGTCAGGCCTGTCGTGAATTTTTTTTATCCAACTTTATGTGCATAAAAATGTTGAATGGAAAACTCGACCCGACTACATCTGTCCCCTCTCTCTGACTCTCCCTCTCTCAGACTCTCACTCTCTCAGACTCTCACTCTCTCTGACTCTCTCTCTCTGACTCTCTCTCCCTGACTCTCACTCTCTCAGACTCTCACTCTCTCAGACTCTCACTCTCTCTCTCGGAGTCTCTCACTCTCTCAGACGCTCACTCTCTCAGATTCTCACTCTCTCACTCTCTCTCTCACTCTCTCACTGACTCTCTCACTCTCTCAGACTCTCACTCTCTCAGACTCTCACTCTCTCACTCTCTCTGACTCTCTATCTGAATCTCTCACTCTGACTCTGACTCTCTCACTCTGACTCTCTTACTCACTTTCTCTGACTCACTCTCTCCTTCCAGCCAGAATCTCTAGAAGTCATCATAAATTCTAGTCAGGTACAACCCATTCCCTAAAATGTGGAATTTGATTGCTGTGGTGTGGAGATAGCTGGAGAGACAAATCGATCATGCTTTGGCCGCAAGCCTAGACGTGCTCAGATTTCCAAGTGTGTCATTACAGGTGAGGTAAGCCTGGAGGATGAATATGCAAAGGTAGTTCCGGCTCTTACTGCTAACATTGTGGGACCAGCAACCACCTTAGCTTAGTCAGAGCAAGAGCCAAAGTTCACCTCAAATGGCACCCTAATTCCCTATATAGTACACTACTTTGACCAGAGCCCTGGTTGAACCTGGATAAAAATAGTGGACTACTAAGGGAATAAGCTGCCATTTGGAATTCAACTCCAGACCCAGAGTGCTGATGAGTAATGGAGACGGCTGACCAGAAACTAGACACCAACAGACTAACTAGGCTAAAGCACCGCCTGCTTTAGGCTTGATGAACTAAGATATTCTCCAACATAAGACACTGTGCAAGTCTCTGAAAACCTTACCCAGATGGCAGAATGAGGTATGAGGTAGAAACCAGCAGCTCCTGTTTTTTTGACACACATCATGGTTTTTCATTTGATGGTTTTGGCAGAAATCCTATGACAATATTCTCCAACCAAAATAATGGTGCTGGCCAATTAAAAACAACACATAGATGTCAGACTTAAAGACCCGTAGTTCTTACATCTCTAGCTGTTCTTATCATGCTATTCATCCCTATTTCAAACATCATTCCATATGCCAATTAAGCCCAACATACATTATATTAATATGAGAGTCTTGGATATCGGGTTCAGAGTGGGCTAATCAGCTCCTCTCCTGGAGATGCTGTGTTCTGTGCTGGCCTGTCATCATGGCTGTTCAATCAATAGGAAGCTTTTTGAACTGATCATCAAACCCATTAAAACGTTTTTATAATGTACAGACACCAATATACAGATCTGGCTGCTGTGTCTACAGTGTACTGTAAGTTAGGGTCAGCCAATAAGATGATGTCTGATGTCTGTACAGGATATTAAGTCTTGCGATCCAAATGGCACTCTATTCCCTATTTAGTGCACTACTTTAGACCACAGCACTATGGAACCATATCATCATATAACTAGTTGTGTACTGTACTCACCACCCAGCCCTGATACATCATATAACTAGTTGAGTACTGTACTCACCATCCAGCCCTGATACATCATATAACTAGTTGAGTACTGTACTCACCATCCAGCCCTGATACATTGTATGATAACTAGTTGAGTACTGTACTCACCACCCAGCCCTGATACATTGTATGATAACTAGTTGAGTACTGTACTCACCACCCAGCCCTGATACATTGTATAATAACTAGTTGAGTACTGTACTCACCACCCAGCCCTGATACATCATATAACTAGTTGAGTACTGTACTCACCATCCAGCCCTGATACATCATATAACTAGTTGAGTACTGTACTCACCATCCAGCCCTGATACATCATATAACTAGTTGAGTACTGTACTCACCATCCAGCCCTGATACATCATATAACTAGTTGAGTACTGTACTCACCACCCAGCCCTGATACATTGTATGATAACTAGTTGAGTACTGTACTCACCATCCAGCCCTGATACATCATATGATAACTAGTTGAGTACTGTACTCACCATCCAGCCCTGATCCATCATATAACTAGTTGAGTACTGTACTCACCATCCATTGTACAGTAGGTTACAGAGGGATGTAATCCCAACATTACCATGGACTCCATTGTACAGTAGGTTACAGAGGGATGTAATCTCAACATTACCAAGGACTCCATTGTACAGTAGGTTACAGAGGGATGTAATCCCAACATTACCAAGGACTCCATTGTTACAGAGGGAGTCGTCACCCGGAGTCGCAGTGAAACACACAAGGCTCAGCGGTTTCTTGAGATGTGTTTAGCGCCCTAACTACACCCGTAGTCACTTCCTGGTGCCTCGTTCAGCAGGACGCAACGTTTCAGAAAGTTCAGATAGAAATATGCTGTGTAGAACCAACATGCCGCTCTTTGACGTTAAGAACGAGGAATCACGTCGGGCGTCGGGCTCTATTCAAGGCTCTTTCTTTCGGCAATGTTCTCGAACGTTTGGCAACTCTCACTGACTTTAAACAGGCCCAACCCCCATTCTTAAACTAGACCAAGCCAATTGCATGTACCAGATGCTCAGCAGGCTCTGCTCACACTTACTGGTCTAAGGCCAAACCACACAACTAACCACGTTGGACACTTTATGGAACACAAAGCCTTCACTATCTCATCCTGGAATATCCAAGGCCTGAGGTCATCTGCCTTTGGCCTAAAGAGCAGGAACCTGGACTTCAACAAAGATATCGGAAATACAGACATAGTCGTCCTACAAGAAACATGGTACAGAGGAGATGGACCCACTGGTTGCCTACTAGGTTACCGAGAGCTGGTAGTCCCATCCACCACACTACCAGGTGGGTGGTATAGAGGAGATGGACCCACTGGTTGTCCTCTAGGTTACAGAGAGCTGGTAGTCCCATCCACCACACTACCAGGTGGGTGGTATAGAGGAGATGGACGCACTGGTTGTCCTCTAGGTTACAGAGAGCTGGTAGTCCCATCCACCACACTACCAGGTGGGTGGTATAGAGGAGATGGACCCACTGGTTGTCCTCTAGGTTACAGAGAGCTGGTAGTCCCATCCACCACACTACCAGGTGGGTGGTATAGAGGAGATGGACCCACTGGTTGCCCTCTAGGTTACAGAGAGCTGGTAGTCCCATCCACCACACTACCAGGTGGGTGGTATAGAGGAGATGGACCCACTGGTTGTCCTCTAGGTTACAGAGAGCTGGTAGTCCCATCCACCACACTACCAGGTGGGTGGTATAGAGGAGATGGACCCACTGGTTGCCCTCTAGGTTACCGAGAGCTGGTAGTCCCATCCACCATACTACCAGGTGGGTGGTATAGAGGAGATGGACCCACTGGTTGCCCTCTAGGTTACAGAGAGCTGGTAGTCCCATCCACCACACTACCAGGTGGGTGGTATAGAGGAGATGGACCCACTGGTTGCCCTCTAGGTTACAGAGAGCTGGTAGTCCCATCCACCACACTACCAGGTGTGAAGCAGGGAAGAGACTCAGGGGGGTATGCTAATGTGGTATAGAGCAGACCTAACCCACTCTATTAAATTAATCAAAACAGGAACATTTTACATTTGGCTAGAAATTCTAAAGTATATGATCTTAACAGAGAAAAATGTCCTCCTGTGTGCTACCTATATCCCCCCACTAGAATCACCATACTTTAATGAAGACAGGTTCTCCATCCTGCAGGGGTAAATACATAATTTCCAAGCCCAGGGACATGTACTAATCTGTGGTGAAATGAATGCCAGAACTGGACCAGAATCTAACACCCTCAGCACACATGGGAACCAACAAAAACGGGTCACAACTCCTGCAGCTCTGTTGCATGCTGGGTATGTACATAGTCAATGGTAGGCTTCGAGGGGACTCCTATGGTAGGTACACCTATAGCTCTGTTACATTCTGGGTATGTACATAGTCAATGGTAGGCTTTGAGGGTACTCCTATGGTAGGTACACCTATAGCTCATCTCTTGGCAGTAGTACTGTAGACTACTTTATCACTGACCTCAACCCAGAGACTCTCAGAGCGTTCACAGTCAGCCCACTGACACCCCTATCAGATCACAGCAAAATCACAATCTACTTGAACAGAGCAATACTCATTCATGATGCATCAAAGCCAAAGGAACTGAGTAATATTACGAAATTCTATAGATGGAAGGAATGTAGTGTGGAAACCAACCAAAAACCAATTAGGCAACAACACATTCAATCCCTTCTAGACAACTTCCTAGACAAAATGTTCCACTGTAATAGTGGAGGTGTAAATTTGGCAGTAGAACATCTTAACAGTATATTTGACCTCTCAGCTCCCTATCTAATCTAAGAAGTTCAAACAGAAAAGTTAAGCAAATTAACATCAATGACAAATGGTTTGATGAAGAATGCATAAACCTAAGAAAGAAATTGAGAAACCCGTCCAACCAAAAACATAGAGACCCAGAAAACCTGAGTCTACGCCTTCACAATGGTGAATCACTAAAACAATACAGAAATACACTACGGAAAAAGAAGGAACAGCACGTCAGAAATCAGCTCAATGTAATGGAAGAATCCATAGACTCTAACCACTACTGGGAAAATTGGAAAACACTAAACAAACAACACAAAGTGTTATCTATCCAAAATGGAGATGTGTGTATAAACCACTTCTCCAATCCTTTTGTCTCTATAACAAAGAACAAACCGCAAAAACATACATGATCAAATACAAATCTTAGAATCAACTATTAAAGACCAGAACCCACTGGATTTGGGGTTTTAGGCTGGGTTTCTGTACAGCACTTTGAGATATCAGCTGATGTAAGAAGGGCTATATAAATAAATTTGATTTGATTTGATTTGATTTGATTTTGGATTCTCCAATTACATTCAATGAAATACAGGACAAAATACAAACCTTCCAACCCTAAAAGGCCTGTGGTGTTGATGGTCTCCTCAATGAGATGATCAAATATACAGACAAACCTTCCAACCCTAAAAGGCCTGTGGTGTTGATGGTCTCCTCAATGAGATGATCAAATATACAGACAAACCTTCCAACCCTAAAAGGCCTGTGGTGTTGATGGTCTCCTCAATGAGATGATCAAATATACAGACAAACCTTCCAACCCTAAAAGGCCTGTGGTGTTGATGGTCTCCTCAATGAGATGATCAAATATACAGACAAACCTTCCAACCCTAAAAGGCCTGTGGTGTTGATGGTCTCCTCAATGAGATGATCAAATATACAGACAAACCTTCCAACCCTAAAAGGCCTGTGGTGTTGATGGTCTCCTCAATGAGATGATCAAATATACAGACAAACCTTCCAACCCTAAAAGGCCTGTGGTGTTGATGGTCTCCTCAATGAAATGATTAAATATACAGACAACAAATTTCAATTGGCTATACTAAAACTCTTCAACATCATCCTCAGCTCTTCCCCAATATTTGGATCCAAGGACTGATCACCCCAATCTGCAAAAGTGGAGACAAATTTGGCCCCAATAACTACCGTGGGATATGCGTCAACAGGAACCTTGGGAAAATCCTCTGCATTATCATTAACAGCAGACTCGTACATTTCCTCAAAACAATGTTCTGAGCAAATGTCAAATTACCTTTTTTACCAAATTACCGTACAACAGACAATGTATTCACCCTGCACCACCCTAATTGACAAACAAACAAACCAAAACAAAGGCAAAGTCTTCTCATGCTTTGTTGATTTCAAAAAAGCCTTCGACTCAATTTGGCATGAAGGTCTGCTATACAAATTGATGGAAAGTGGTGTTGGGGGTAAAACATACGATATTATAAAATCTATGTACACAAACAAGTGTGTGGTTAAAATAGGCAAGAAATACACACATTTCTTCACACAGGGCTGTGGGGTTAGACAGGGATGCAGCTTAAGCCCCACCCTCTTCAACATATATCTCAACGAATTGGCGAGGGCACTAGAAAAGTCTGCAGCACCCGGCCTCACCCTTACTAGAATCTGAAGCCAAATGTCTACTCTTTGCGGATGATCGGGTGCTTCTGTCACCAACCAAGGAGGGCCTACAGCAGCACCTAGATCTTCTGCACAGATTCTGTCAGACCTGGGCCCTGACAGACCTGGGCCCTGACAGACCTGGGCCCTGACAGACCTGGGCCCTGACAGACCTGGGCCCTGACAGACCTGGGCCCTGACAGTAAATCTCAGTAAGACCAAAATAGTGGTGTTCCAAAAAGGGGTCAGTTGCCGTGGCAACACATAGAAATTCCATCTAGACACCGTTGCCCTAGAGCACACAAAGAAATGATACATACCTTGGCCTAAACATCAGAGCCACAGGTAACTTCTACAAAGCTGTGAACGATCTGAGAGACAAGGCAAGAAGGGCCTTATATGCCATCAAAAAGAACATCAAATTCGACATACCAATTAGAATCTGGCTAAAAATACTTGAATTAGTTATTGCCCTTTATGGTTGTGAGGTCTGGGGTCCTCTCACCAACCAATAATTCACAAAATGGGACAAACACCAAATTGAGACTCTGCATGCAGAATTCTGCAAATATATATTATAAGGATATTTTGCTCAGGTATTTTATTTTAAGGATATATTTATTCAGGTATTTTATTAATAGCTACTATAATGGAACATTATAAGGTAAAATCTACACTGTAACTGTCAATATTTTAACATCAATAACAGATCAATAAAAGTTATAAAAAGCACAAAATCTACACAACAAATCCACTAATGTATTTCACATGTGTTAGTAATGTATTTAACATGTTAGTAATGTATTTAACATGTTAGTAATGTATTTAACATGTTAGTAATGTATTTCACATGTGTTAGTAATGTATTTCACATGTGTTAGTAATGTATTTAACATGTTAGTAATGTATTTAACATGTTAGTAATGTATTTCACATGTGTTAGTAATGTATTTCACATGTGTTAGTAATGTATTTAACATGTGTTAGTAATGTATTTAACATGTGTTAGTAATGTATTTCACATGTGTTAGTAATGTATTTCACATGTGTTAGTAATGCATTTAACATGTTAGTAATGTATTTAACATGTTAGTAATGTATTTCACATGTGTTAGTAATGTATTTAACATGTGTTAGTAATGTATTTAACATGTTAGTAATGTATTTCACATGTGTTAGTAATGTATTTAACATGTTAGTAATGTATTTAACATGTGTTAGTAATGTATTTAACATGTTAGTAATGTATTTAACATGTTAGTAATGTATTTAACATGTTAGTAATGTATTTAACATGTGTTAGTAATGTATTTAACATGTGTTAGTAATGTATTTAACATGTTAGTAATGTTTTTCACGTGTTAGTAATGTATTTCACACGTGTTAGTAATGTATTTAACAGGTGTTAGTAATGTATTTCGCATGTGTTAGTAATGTATTTAACATGTTAGTAATGTATTTAACATGTGTTAGTAATGTATTTAACATGTTAGTAATGTATTTAACATGTTAGTAATGTATTTAACATGTTAGTAATGTATTTAACATGTGTTAGTAATGTATTTAACATGTTAGTAATGTTTTTCACGTGTTAGTAATGTATTTCACACGTGTTAGTAATGTATTTCATGTGTTAGTAACGTATTTCACGTGTTAGTAATCTATTTCACACGTGTTAGTAATCTATTTCACACGTGTTAGTAATGTATTTCATGTGTTAGTAACATATTTCACATGTGTTAGTAATCTATTTCACACGTGTTAGTAATGTATTTCACACGTGTTAGTAATGTATTTCACATGTGTTAGTAATGTATTTCACATGTGTTAGTAATGTATTTCACATGAGTTAGTAATGTATTTCACATGTGTTAGTAATGTATTTCACACGTGTTAGTAATGTATTTCACACGTGTTAGTAATGTATTTCACACGTGTTAGTAATGTATTTCACATGTGTTAGTAATGTATTTCACACGTGTTAGTAATGTATTTAACATGTTAGTAATGTATTTCACACGTGTTAGTAATGTATTTCACACGTGTTAGTAATGTATTTCACACGTGTTAGTAATCTATTTCACACGTGTTAGTAATGTATTTCACATGTGTTAGTAATGTATTTCACATGTGTTAGTAATCTATTTCACACGTGTTAGTAATGTATTTCACATGAGTTAGTAATGTACTTCACGTGTTAGTAACGTATTTCACATGAGTTAGTAATGTATTTCACACGTGTATATCATGTGTTTTTAGAGTACACATAAATGAAGCATGTCTGTAAGTACACAGCCTGCCTGGAAAACAAGATGTCTGCTGGCAGTCAAATTAACCCTGTCGTAGATCTGCGTCTCAGTAAAAAGCATACTATTTCCTATATAGCGCACTACTTTTTGACCAGGACACACAGGGTGTAGTAATTAATACCTTTTTTAAAGGGAATAGGGTGCCATTTGGGACAAAGGCCTGTCTGGTAGCTGGTAGCCTGCGGTGTTAGTATTCAGAGAAGTACCTCGCTGTGAGGTAATCACACCTGGCTACATGACCAGCCATTCTACAGACAGTTTCAGCACCGTCCGTCAGAATGGACCGTCTACGCCTGCTGGCACAGCAAATGGATGGATTTGAGGGAAATGGACACAAACAGAGCAGCTGGAGGCGATGTGATGTTGTTGGTCCTGTTTCACTGTGCTTCACTGCTGCAGATGTGTGTGTGTGTGTGTGTGTGTGTGTGTGTGTGTGTGTGTGTGTGTGTGTGTGTGTGTGTGTGTGTGTGTGTGTGTGTGTGTGTGTGTGTGTGTGTGTGTGTCAGAGAGATCAGTCAGTCTGGACGTTGATAAGCAGTAGTGTCAGGGCTGCTCATGTTCCTGTGAAGGACAGACCCTCTGGTCGTGGCAATAACAGGCCTTCACAGCAAACATGCTTTACACAGGGATTTAACTGTCACAACTTGGTATGTATCATCACACTGAAGTGAGAGACACTGTACAGCACAGCGTTCTGGTCTTTATTTTGACTGCCTGCTGATGCTAAACATTTAGCATTTACTCTGCTTTTTTGGAAATCATTCATTGTGGCATCATATTGTGCAGCTGAAATTGGTAAATGACTGTCTTCAAAGGTTTGAACAAGTTTGTTGTGTCTGAGTTTTAAGCACAACAGAAAGGGGGAGGGGGGAACCATGAAAGGGATAAATGTACTCTTTCTGATTAAAGAGTAACAGATTAGTCATCTATCTTGACTGTCAATCACTACCATGTTTGTCAACAGACATTGGTTTCAAAATTTGCGAATAATGCCATGACTGTCAGGACTTGACCACTGTGTTCTGAAGAACACACCGACTGTCAGGAGTTGACCACTGTGTTTTGAAGAACACACCGACTGTCAGGACTTGACCACTGTGTTTTGAAGAACACACCGACTGTCAGGAGTTGACCACTGTGTTTTGAAGAACACACCGACTGTCAGGAGTTGACCACTGTGTTTTGAAGAACACACCGACTGTCAGGACTTGACCACTGTGTTTTGAAGAACACACCGACTGTCAGGAGTTGACCACTGTGTTTTGAAGAACACACTGACTGTCAGGAGATGTACAAGGGCACACGGCGAGTGTAATGGCTTTCTTCCGTGGAAGGAGAGGAGGACCAAAATGCAGCGCAGTTCGTGTTCACCATGTTTAATAAAAGACGATAACGTGAACGCTATACAAATACAAAATAACAACTGTGGCAAAACCCGAAACAGCCATATCTGGTGTAGAGAACACAAAGACAGGAAACAACCACCCACAAACCCCAACACAAAACAAGCTACCTAAATATGGTTCCCAATCAGAGACAATGACTAACACCTGCCTCTGATTGAGAACCATATTAGGCCAAACATAGAAACGGACAAACTAGACACACAACATAGAATGCCCACCCAGCTCACGTCCTGACCAACACTAAAACAAGGAAAACACAAAAGAACTATGGTCAGAACGTGACAGCGAGACCAGATGGCGTAGCTCCAATATTTATTATAGTGAAGGGAGTAGGCAAAGGCAGGTCAGACACATTTCTGTCTTTATGGGACAAACGATACTACACTTTATATGACTGGAGACATTAGCATAATCTTTTTTTTGAACCCCCAAAGTTCGATGTGTCCGTACCCATGCTGGAATCTATTTGGCATCATACCAAAATCCCTATAAAAATCTGTCAGTTTATTATGACGGCTGCCCTAGGTCTACCGTGCTGACACTGAAAACAGATCGATAAAAACAACCGTCTGGTCTTGGTGCCATGTAATCTAGAAGATAGAAGTGATCCAGCTGTTTTTTTAAATGAATGTCAACAATTTTGTTGTTGTTGTTGTTTTTTTCCAGTTTCTTTCACCCTTTTCCTAACTTTGACCTAATTCTCCTAACCTACAATTTTCCTAACCTACAAAAAGTCAAATCTGATGTTCATTTGACATCCGTCTGGCCTGAAAGAGGACATGTACTACAGTAGATTCACCAGCTGACCTCTATCAAGACACCCATGTTCACTGGATTCCCACTGTGAAGATGAGATATGAAAGGAGACCTCCCTCAGACTAGATGGTTGTAATATGCTGTGGATATGAAAGGAGACCTCCCTCAGACTAGATGGTTGTAATGCTGTGGATATGAAAGGAGACCTCCCTCAGACTAGATGGTTGTAATATGCTGTGGATATGAAAGGAGACCTCCCTCAGACTAGATGGTTGTAATATGCTGTGGATATGAAAGGAGACCTCCCTCAGACTAGATGGTTGTAATGCTGTGGATATGAAAGGAGACCTCCCTCAGACTAGATGGTTGTAATATGCTGTGGATATGAAAGGAGACCTCCCTCAGACTAGATGGTTGTAATATGCTGTGGATATGAAAGGAGACCTCCCTCAGACTAGATGGTTGTAATATGCTGTGGATATGAAAGGAGACCCCCCTCAGACTAGATGGTTGTAATATGCTGTGGATATGAAAGGAGACCTCCCTCAGACTAGATGGTTGTAATATGCTGTGGATATGAAAGGAGACCTCCCTCAGACTAGATGGTTGTAATATGCTGTTGATATGAAAGGAGACCTCCCTCAGACTAGATGGTTGTAATGCTGTGCTTTGGTCAATCTGAATGATTCTGTTGTGCCGTTTGGGGCGGCAGCGTAGCCTAGTGTTTAGAGTGTTGGACTAGTAACCAGAAGGTTGCGAGTTCAAACCCCCGAGCTGACAAGGTACAAATCTGTTGTTCTGCCCCTGAACAGGCAAACCCATTGTTCCTTGGCAGTCATTGAAAATAAGAATATGTTCTTAACTGACTTGCCTGGTTAAATAAAGGTAAAAAAAATGTTTTTAAGTAGAGAGCACCTTCACCTTGTTGTCATGACAAACTCAAACCGCATGAATATCTAAGATATGCCAAACACGCTGTACTCTAAAATACTGTATTGTTGTATGGTGAAATTAAAAAGCATTTTGTGTCATCTCAGCCTGTTGAATAAAATGTATTTCATAAAAGCCTAAAACTATTCTTTCTTTCTTTTACAATTGAAACACATTTAACACGGACAATGCAACGATATGGTAGTCGCAGGAAAACCATCTTCATTGTCACAGTGGCAACTCCAAGTGCCACTCAGACCCCAGAAAAGTAACTTGGTAGTCGTAGTACTATGTTTTAAGCTAGAGATCTCGTTATGTCCTGCTCCGAGACATTTCACTTTCTAAATTACATTAGATTTGCACTAAACATGTCAGCACAAGGCATGTACGAAATCAAGTATAATGATTATTTTCATATACATTGGTGTCATTTTGTAAATAAAGGACACATAGCTGAATAATATGTAAAAGGTGTGTGAGTTAAACTATTCTCTGCTTTAGATGGACAATGTCAAGGGGTGCATTGCAAATGCTGATGAGGCTAATGTCATCATACTGTAGGCCAGTGGTTCCCAATTCCCGTCCTCCATTATTCCCAACAGCCCAACTCCAGTCCTCCAGTAACCCCAACAGCCCAACTCCAGTCCTCCAGTACCCCCAGCAGCCCAACTTCAGTCCTCCAGTGTGTGACTTTTAAACTATATTTTTGTTTACAAAATTTGCTAACAAAACTCAAATGCAATGCACACCTTGCGCAGACCAGCTGACTGGAGTGTCTACTTCCGCTCCAAGGGGCCACAGCCCTCTGAGTTCACCAGGTACTGCCGGGTGCCTCAGACCCAACGAGCCTCCAACAGACGCCGGACAGTGTAGGCCGGGCCACCATCAACAAGTCAAGGGGCCGGAGGGGCAGGTTTGGGGGAAGAGAATGGACTGGTCCTTATCAGCTTGACACGGGAGACATGGAAGAATAGACAGACCCTCATAGACCTGGGAAGCTGGAGACGATAGGTGGCCGGGTTGATGCGACTCAGGATCTTGAATGGTCCTATGTAGCGTGGAGTGAGCTTCTGCGAATCCACCTTTAAGGGAAGATCACTGGTGGACAGCCATACCAGTTGACCCTGTTGGAGGAGGCTTCGGTGCCGGTTTGCCTGGTGTTGGTGTCGGGCAGAGGAGCAACGCAAGGAAGATCGTGCTCTGATCCAGGTGCGGCAACATTGTCGAATGAACGTCTCGGCTGATGGTACCCATGCTTCAGCCTCTTGTTCAGGAAACAGGTGGGCGAATCCGAACTGACACTAGAACAGTGACAGTCCTTTGGACGAGTTCGGAAGTGTGTTGTGAGCATACTCTGCCCAGACAAAGAACTTGCTCAAGTTGCCTTGGTGGCGACGAAACAGAGAAGGAACTTCTTCAACTCCGTTTGCCATTTCGACTGTGGGTGGAACCCAGAGGAGAGACTTACAGACACCTCCAACAGGAAGCAGAAGGCTTTCCAATACCGTGTGACGAACTGGTGCCCCCGATCCAAGACAATGTCCTGGGGAAGTCTGTGTAGTCGAAAGACATGGATAATCATAAGATCAGTGGTCTCCTTCGCTGAGGGCAACTTGGATAAGATGATGAAATGGGCTTCCTTTGGAAAACCGATCGACAACCACCAGGATAGTGGTAAGCCCTTGGGATGGGGTAACCCTGTGATGAAGTCTACAGACAGTTGGGATGGGCAGAGGTTGGAGCATTCCAGCCGGTCTCTGACATGAGGACTTGCTTTGGGCACAGGTGGAGCAGGCCATAACGAAGGATCTCACATCCTCAATCATGTTGGATCACCAGAATTTCCGCCTCCAGTGTCCGATTAACCCCTGGTTGCCCAGTTCATTTCAAGGAGTGTCCCCATTGTAGGAACTGGCTGATCACGGAACATCAAGCCTGTTAGTGGTTCCCTGCCTTGGTCAGGTTCTCGGGTCTGGGCTTGTGGTCTCAATACTCGTGTAGGTGGGACAGGGCGTCTGCTTTCTGATTATTGGATCCTGGGCGATAGGCTAGTGTGAAGCCCAATTAGCCTGGCAAGTGTTCAACTCTTGGCTTCTTGAATGGAGACCAAGTTCTTATAGTCCGTCCAGATCATGAAAGGATGAGGTTCCCCCTCCAACCAGTGTCTCCCCCCCCAAGGGCCCACTTATCTGACAGGAGCTCCTGGTGGCCTACATCGTAGTTGTGTTCCGCTGGTGAGAACCGCTTGGAGAGAAAAGCACGTGTTTGCAGTTTCTTGTCCCCCTCGTTCCGCTGTGAAAGGACTGCCCCATGCTCTGGTGTCCGAGGTATCCACCTCTACCACGAAGGGACGGGTAGTATCAGGATGGACGAAGATGGGTCAGGAGGTGAAATGCCCCTTGAGCTCCCTGAATGCCCTGTCTGCCTTGGGGGTCCAGCAAAAACGATTCTGGGACTTGATGGGTTAGGGCCGTGAGAGGCGTTACCACTGCACCAACATTGTGTTTAAAACGCCTGATGACCCAGATCCTGTAGGCCAGGTGAGCAGTTGGTTTGTAATAGATGGTATGATGGCACAGATCCTGTAGGCCAGGTGGGCAGTTGGTTTGTAATAGATGGTATGATGACCCAGATCCTGTAGGCCAGGTGGGCAGTTTGTTTGTAATAGATGGTATGATGGCACGGATCCTATAGGCCAGGTGGGCAGTTTGTTTGTAATAGATGGTATGATGGCACAGATCCTGTAGGCCAGGTGGGCAGTTGGTTTGTAATAGATGGTATGATGGCACGGATCCTATAGGCCAGGTGGGCAGTTGGTTTGTAATAGATGGTATGATGGCACAGATCCTGTAGGCCAGGTGGGCAGTTGGTTTGTAATAGATGGTATGATGGCACGGATCCTATAGGCCAGGTGGGCAGTTTGTTTGTAATAGATGGTATGATGGCACAGATCCTGTAGGCCAGGTGGGCAGTTGGTTTGTAATAGATGGTATGATGGCACGGATCCTATAGGCCAGGTGGGCAGTTTGTTTGTAATAGATGGTATGATGGCACAGATCCTGTAGGCCAGGTGGGCAGTTGGTTTCTGTGGTTCGGTAAATGAGTCAGGAGGAATAATGTAAGTTATGCTTCACTGTGTGGATGATGTTGTGTATCAGCCATATCTCTGTTGACCCTGTCAATACCTGTGGAGAGTGTTAACACTCTCCACAGTAGGGGGTAGCTCTAAGAGGTTTAAAACAATGCTACTTAATATAATGTTTACATACCCTACATTACTCATCTCATATGTATATGCTGTACTCTATATCATCTACTGCATCTTTATGTAATACATGTATCACAAGCCACTTTAAACTATGCCACTTTGTTTACATACCCTACATTACTCATCTCATATGTATATACTGTACTCTATACCATCTACTGCATCTTGCCTATGCCGTTCTGTACCATCACTCATTCATATATCGTTATGTACATATTCTTTATCCCTTTACACTTGTGTGTATAAGGTAGTAGTTTTGGAATTGTTAGGTTAGATTACTCGTTGGTTATTACTGCATTGTCGGAACTAGAAGCACAAGCATTTCGCTACACTCACATTAACATCTGCTAACCATGTGTATGTGACCATTAACATCTGCTAACCATGTGTATGTGACCATTAACATCTGCTAACCATGTGTATGTGACCATTAACATCTGCTAACCATGTGTATGTGACCATTAACATCTGCTAACCATGTGTATGTGACCAGTAACATCTGATAATCATGTGTATGTGACCAATAACATCTGCTAACCATGTGACCATTAACATCTGCTAACCATGTGTATGTGACCAATAACATCTGCTAACCATGTGACCATTAACATCTGCTAACCATGTGACCATTAACATCTGCTAACTATGTGTATGTGACCAATACAATTTTATTTTATTTGATAGCTGCATGTCAAATAGAGGTCTCCCTTTAGGCACCAGATAGAGACCCACGACTTATAGATGAATCCTCCCCAGATGATAGAGACCCACGACTTATAGGCAGAACACTCCCCAGATGATAGAGACCCATGACTTACAGGCAGAATCCTCCCCAGATGATAGAGACCCATGACTTACAGGCAGAATCCTCCCCAGATGATAGAGACCCACGACTTATAGGTGAATCCTCCCCAGATGATAGAGACCCACGACTTACAGGCAGAATCCTCCCCAGATGATAGAGACCCACGACTTACAGGCAGAATCCTCCCCAGATGATAGAGACCCATGACTTACAGGCAGAATCCTCCCCAGATGATAGAGACCCATGACTTACAGGCAGAATCCTCCCCAGATGATAGAGACCCACGACTTATAGGTGAATCCTCCCCAGATGATAGAGACCCATGACTTATAGGCAGAATCCTCCCCAGATGATAGAGACCCATGACTTACAGGCAGAATCCTCCCCAGATGATAGAGACCCATGACTTACAGGCAGAATCCTCCCCAGATGATAGAGACCCATGACTTACAGGCAGAATCCTCCCCAGATGATAGAGGCCCACGACTTATAGGTGAATCCTCCCCAGATGATAGAGACCCATGACTTATAGGCAGAATCCTCCCCAGATGATAGAGACCCATGACTTACAGGCAGAATCCTCCCCAGATGATAGAGACCCATGACTTACAGGCAGAATCCTCCCCAGATGATAGAGACCCATGACTTACAGGCAGAATCTTCCCCAGATGATAGAGACCCACGACTTATAGGTGAATCCTCCCCAGATGATAGAGACCCACGACTTATAGGCAGAATCCTCTCCAGATGATAGAGACCCATGACTTACAGGCAGAATCCTCCCCAGATGATAGAGACCCATGACTTACAGGCAGAATCCTCCCCAGATGCATTTATACATTATACTAGTGTATTTTGTCTTAAAACGACGTTCATCTGAAAATACTGCGTAGCATGTATGTTTGTATTTTGAGTCAAAAATTATTTGAAGCCTTTGTTCTTCATTCACACTCGATACAAACTACACCATCAGCAACGATACAGACTACACCATCAGCCACGATACAGACTACACCGTCAGCCGCGATACAGACTACACCATCAGCCACGATACAGACTACACCGTCATCCACGATACAGACTACACCGTCAGCCGCGATACAGACTACACCATCAGCCACGATACAGACTACACCATTAGCTGCGATACAGACTACACCATCAGCCACGATACAGACTACACCATCAGCCACGATACAGACTACACCGTCAGCCGCGATACAGACTACACCGTCAGCCACGATACAGACCACACCATCAGCCACGATACAGACTACACCGTCAGCCACGATACAGACTACACACTACACCGTCAGCCGCGATACAGACTACACCGTCAGCCATGATACAGACTACACCGTCAGCCATGATACAGACTACACCGTTAGCCACGATACAGACCACACCATCAGCCATGATACAGACTACACCATCAGCCACGATACAGACTACACCATCAGCCACGATACAGACTACACCGTCAGCCGCGATACAGACTACACCATCAGCCGTTAGGTGTCCAGGACCAGGGTTAAACACCATGGCAACCACGTTAGGTGTCCAGGACCAGGGTTAAACACCATGGCAACCACGTTAGGTGTCCAGGACCAGGGTTAAACACCATGGCAACCACGTTAGGTGTCCAGGACCAGGGTTAAACACCATGGCAACCACGTTAGGTGTCCAGGACCAGGGTTAAACACCATGGCAACCACGTTAGGTGTCCAGGACCAGGGTTAAACACCATGGCAACCACGTTAGGTCTCCAGGACCAGGGACAAACACCATGGCAACCACGTTAGGTGTCCAGGACCAGGGTTAAACACCATGGCAACCACGTTAGGTCTCCAGGACCAGGGTTAAACACCATGGCAACCACGTTAGGTCTCCAGGACCAGGGTTAAACACCATGGCAACCACGTTAGGTCTCCAGGACCAGGGTTAAACACCATGGCAACATGTTCCAGACTAGCGTTTCTCCATGGGCTGTATTATGCCATCTCAGTTAGTGTGAAACAGCCTTTTATTGTATCAGCAATTACATTAAAATGGCAATGTTCTTCAGTCATTGTATTCTACACTGGCTATTGTGTGTGTGTGTATATGTGTGTGTGTGTGTGTGTGTGTGTGTGTGTGTGTGTGTGTGTGTGTGTGTGTGTGTGTGTGTGTGTGTGTGTGTGTGTGTGTGTGTGTGTGTGTGTGTGTGTGTGTGTGTCTGACACTTGCTGTATATAACGGGCCATAGAATCCTGCTGTCGTGTCTTTGGCATCATTAAAATGAAGACTGTTATTTTATCAAATCAATTCTCTGTAATTATTATTACGTGGTTAAACTAATCGTGTAAAGGTAATTAACTAGGAAGTCGGGGCACCAAGGAAAATCTTCAGATTACAAAGTTATAATTTTCCTAATATAACTCTTCAGATATTTTAATGAATTATTCTTTACCTCACGTTAGTCTCATTCCAAACGTTGTAAATTGTTGGTTATCTGCATGAACCCAGCCTTCACTATGAATCATCCGTACACCAATTGTCTTAATCATTTATTTACTAACTAACCTAATAATCACAGAAATGCATAAACAAACAAACAGTAGCCATGGTTACAGGGAAATGTAGGGGAGGTTCCCTAGTGGACTAAGCCGATATGACGGCTTGGTGGACAAAGGGAAGTGGGTGTGGACTGAAAAGGGCGGGAAAAACAAAAAAGGAATCGCTACAGTTAATAATTATAACAATTGAAATGCTAATCCTTTGCACATGAACGCTCACTCATTCGGGAACATTCTAGAAATCGATATATATTTACGCTCAGTGTGTCGTCGTGATCTCTGTTGGAATCGTCCGTCTGTCTGTTGGAGAGTTCATACTCCGAGGGTCTCTCTCTCTGCTTCCCTGAAGATCAAAGTATTTCGTGGTTAGAATGGATACTTCAGAATACCATTCAGAAATTTTCTCATAGAATAAATGTTTCGGCGGTTGTCGGTCTTCGCATCCCAGGTTGAGATATTTTCTAGCTGCAGACTAGTAATTAGTATCTAAGATTTGCTCTCATTCTGTCGGGATCGATAGTCTCCGAGTTTAACCATTTCCCCGCAGTGTAGCCAATGCTCCACGTGGTATGGTTAGGAATTCAACAACCATTGCACGCTTAGCTGAGGTTTTTGTGGTCTAAACTCAACCTGTGCCCTCTCGGCTGACCGAGGTACACGTGGTCTGAAGAGGATTTCCTCAGGAGGGGGCTTTATAAGATACAATAGAAAGGTGGGTCTCTGATGCCAGATCAGGTCTGTGCTCAAGGGGCCGGCCAATGACTTAGTTGAACTTTTTAAGGGAATCTTTACTCATTTATTTTATACAACAATTAGATGCAAACCCCATAAATGAGAAATGTACATATTCAGAGATATAGTTGTGTTCGTTTCCTGTTCTCCCTGAGGTCACCAAATGAAATACACTCGTCATACCCGTCCCTTAAGTGTCCACGGACCCTTCCCACCTTCTCACAAGTGGACATATTGTATCAAATCCACATTTTGGGGATTTAGGAGTTCGCCATGTGAAATCGTTTGTTCTCTCTATGTGTCTCTCTATCTGCACGGCCAGCGGGAGAGAGTCTTCTCCAGGAATTTACGACCTGAGATAACAGAACCTGGGTGTAGGAGAGGAGAGAGGGGGGATGCCACGATCTATACTCATGACATTGCGATACACTGTAACTTTTAAAGAAAGAACCACTGTGTCTGTGTGTGTGTGTACTGCCCAGCTCCACATGCCTTGTGGAGGTGTGTGTGTGTGTGTGTGCCAGGGTCACCGTGTGTGTTAATCCACCATGTGTAAGTAGAGGCAGCAGGGAACTAATAGAGCTGATTTCACACCTCCACAAGGGACATGGAGCTGGGCAGTACACACACACACACACACACACACACACACACACACACACACACACACACACACACACACACACACACACACACACACACACACACACACACACACACACACACACACACACAAGGCACATGGAGCTGGGCAGTAAACACACACACACCTCCACACACACACACCTCCACAAGACAATACAGTGAATGTTTGACAGTACCCACACCTCTCTCTCTCTCAATTCAATTCATTCATTCATTGACTATATACAGACCCAGTGTTCCAGTCCCCTCATTGACTATGTACAGACACAGTGTTCCAGTCCCCTCATTGACTACTGTATGTACAGACACAGTGCTCCAGTCCCCTCATTGACTATATACAGACCCAGTGTTCCAGTCCCCTCATTGACTATGTACAGACCCAGTGTTCCAGTCCCCTCATTGACTATGTACAGACCCAGTGTTCGAGTCCCCTCATTGACTATGTGCAGATACAGTGTTCCAGTCCCCTCATTGACTACTGTATGTACAGACACAGTGTTCCAGTCACCTCATTGACTACTGTATGTACAGACACAGTGTTCCAGTCCCCTCATTGACTACTGTATGTACAGACCCAGTGTTCCAGTCCCCTCATTGACTATGTACAGACCCAGTGTTCCAGTCCCCTCATTGACTATGTACAGACACAGTATTCCAGTCCCCTCATTGACTATGTACAGACACAGTGTTCCAGTCCCCTCATTGACTACTGTATGTACGAACCCAGTGTTCCAGTCCCCTCATTGACTATGTAAAGACACAGTGTTCCAGTCCCCTCATTGACTACTGTATGTACAGACCCAGTGTTCCAGTCCCCTCATTGACTATGTATAGACCCAGGGTTCCAGTCCCCTCATTGACTATGTACAGATCCAGTGTTCCAGTCCCCTCATTGACTATGTGCAGACACAGTGTTCCAGTCCCCTCATTGACTACTGTATGTACAGACCCAGTGTTCCAGTCCCCTCATTGACTACTGTATGTACAGACACAATGTTCCAGTCCCCTCATTGACTACTGTATGTACAGACCCAGTGTTCCAGTCCCCTCATTGACTACTGTATGTACAGACCCAGTGTTCCAGTCCCCTCATTGACTACTGTATGTACAGACCCAGTGTTCCAGTCCCCTCATTGACTATGTACAGACCCAGTGTTCCAGTCCCCTCATTGACTATGTACAGACCCAGTGTTCCAGTCCCCTCATTGACTATGTGCAGATACAGTGTTCCAGTCCCCTCATTGACTACTGTATGTACAGACCCAGTGTTCCAGTCCCCTCATTGACTATGTACAGACCCAGTGTTCCAGTCCCCTCATTGACTATGTACAGACACAGTGTTCCAGTCCCCTCATTGACTATGTACTGACACAGTGTTCCAGTCCCCTCATTGACTACTGTATGTACAGACCCAGTGTTCCAGTCCCCTTATTGACTACTGTATGTACAGTCACAGTGTTCCAGTCCCTCATTGACTATGTACAGACACAGTGTTCCAGTCCCCTCATTGACTATGTACAGACCCAGTGTTCCAGTCCCCCCATTGACTATGTACAGACCCAGTGTTCCAGTCCCCTCATTGACTACTGTATGTACAGACACAGTGTTCCAGTCCCCTCATTGACTACTGTATGTACAGACACAGTGTTCCAGTCCCCTCATTGATTACTGTATGTACGAACCCAGTGTTCCTTTCCCCTCATTGACTATGTAAAGACACAGTGTTCCAGTCCCCTCATTGACTATGTACAGACCCAGTGTTCCAGTCCCCTCATTGACTATGTACAGACCCAGTGTTCCAGTCCCCTCATTGACTATTTACAGACACAGTGTTCCAGTCCCCTCATTGACTACTGTATGTACAGACCCAGTGTTCCAGTCCCCTCATTGACTACTGTATGTACAGACACAATGTTCCAGTCCCCTCATTGACTACTGTATGTACAGACCCAGTGTTCCAGTCCCCTCATTGACTACTGTATGTACAGACCCAGTGTTCCAGTCCCCTCATTGACTACTGTATGTACAGACCCAGTGTTCCAGTCCCCTCATTGACTATGTACAGACCCAGTGTTCCAGTCCCCTCATTGACTACTGTATGTACAGACCCAGTGTTCCAGTCCCCTCATTGACTACTGTATGTACAGACCCAGTGTTCCAGTCCCCTCATTGACTATGTACAGACCCAGTGTTCCAGTCCCCCCATTGACTATATACAGACCCAGTGTTCCAGTCCCCTCATTGACTATGTACAGACACAGTGTTCCAGTCCCCTCATTGACTACTGTATGTACAGACACAGTGCTCCAGTCCCCTCATTGACTATGTACAGACACAGTGTTCCAGTCCCCTCATTGACTACTGTATGTACAGACCCAGTGCTCCAGTCCCCTCATTGACTATATACAGACCCAGTGTTCCAGTCCCCTCATTGACTATGTACAGACCCAGTGTTCGAGTCCCCTCATTGACTATGTGCAGATACAGTGTTCCAGTCCCCTCATTGACTACTGTATGTACAGACACAGTGTTCCAGTCCCCTCATTGACTACTGTATGTACAGACCCAGTGTTCCAGTCCCCTCATTGACTATGTACAGACCCAGTGTTCCAGTCCCGTCATTGACTATGTACAGACACAGTGTTCCAGTCCCCTCATTGACTATGTACTGACACAGTGTTCCAGTCCCCTCATTGACTACTGTATGTACAGACCCAGTGTTCCAGTCCCCTTATTGACTACTGTATGTACAGTCACAGTGTTCCAGTCCCTCATTGACTATGTACAGACACAGTGTTCCAGTCCCCTCATTGACTATGTACAGACCCAGTGTTCCAGTCCCCCCATTGACTATGTACAGACCCAGTGTTCCAGTCCCCTCATTGACTACTGTATGTACAGACACAGTGTTCCAGTCCCCTCATTGACTACTGTATGTACAGACACAGTGTTCCAGTCCCCTCATTGATTACTGTATGTACGAACCCAGTGTTCCTTTCCCCTCATTGACTATGTAAAGACACAGTGTTCCAGTCCCCTCATTGACTACTGTATGTACAGACACAATGTTCCAGTCCCCTCATTGACTACTGTATGTACAGACCCAGTGTTCCAGTCCCCTCATTGACTACTGTATGTACAGACCCAGTGTTCCAGTCCCCTCATTGACTACTGTATGTACAGACCCAGTGTTCCAGTCCCCTCATTGACTATGTACAGACCCAGTGTTCCAGTCCCCTCATTGACTACTGTATGTACAGACCCAGTGTTCCAGTCCCCTCATTGACTACTGTATGTACAGACCCAGTGTTCCAGTCCCCTCATTGACTATGTACAGACCCAGTGTTCCAGTCCCCCCATTGACTATATACAGACCCAGTGTTCCAGTCCCCTCATTGACTATGTACAGACACAGTGTTCCAGTCCCCTCATTGACTACTGTATGTACAGACACAGTGCTCCAGTCCCCTCATTGACTATGTACAGACACAGTGTTCCAGTCCCCTCATTGACTACTGTATGTACAGACCCAGTGCTCCAGTCCCCTCATTGACTATATACAGACCCAGTGTTCCAGTCCCCTCATTGACTATGTACAGACCCAGTGTTCGAGTCCCCTCATTGACTATGTGCAGATACAGTGTTCCAGTCCCCTCATTGACTACTGTATGTACAGACACAGTGTTCCAGTCCCCTCATTGACTACTGTATGTACAGACCCAGTGTTCCAGTCCCCTCATTGACTATGTACAGACCCAGTGTTCCAGTCCCCTCATTGACTATGTACAGACACAGTGTTCCAGTCCCCTCATTGACTATGTACTGACACAGTGTTCCAGTCCCCTCATTGACTACTGTATGTACAGACCCAGTGTTCCAGTCCCCTTATTGACTACTGTATGTACAGTCACAGTGTTCCAGTCCCTCATTGACTATGTACAGACACAGTGTTCCAGTCCCCTCATTGACTATGTACAGACCCAGTGTTCCAGTCCCCCCATTGACTATGTACAGACCCAGTGTTCCAGTCCCCTCATTGACTACTGTATGTACAGACACAGTGTTCCAGTCCCCTCATTGACTACTGTATGTACAGACACAGTGTTCCAGTCCCCTCATTGATTACTGTATGTACGAACCCAGTGTTCCTTTCCCCTCATTGACTATGTAAAGACACAGTGTTCCAGTCCCCTCATTGACTATGTACAGACCCAGTGTTCCAGTCCCCTCATTGACTATGTACAGACCCAGTGTTCCAGTCCCCTCATTGACTATTTACAGACACAGTGTTCCAGTCCCCTCATTGACTACTGTATGTACAGACCCAGTGTTCCAGTCCCCTCATTGACTACTGTATGTACAGACACAATGTTCCAGTCCCCTCATTGACTACTGTATGTACAGACCCAGTGTTCCAGTCCCCTCATTGACTACTGTATGTACAGACCCAGTGTTCCAGTCCCCTCATTGACTACTGTATGTACAGACCCAGTGTTCCAGTCCCCTCATTGACTATGTACAGACCCAGTGTTCCAGTCCCCTCATTGACTACTGTATGTACAGACCCAGTGTTCCAGTCCCCTCATTGACTACTGTATGTACAGACCCAGTGTTCCAGTCCCCTCATTGACTATGTACAGACCCAGTGTTCCAGTCCCCCCATTGACTATATACAGACCCAGTGTTCCAGTCCCCTCATTGACTATGTACAGACACAGTGTTCCAGTCCCCTCATTGACTACTGTATGTACAGACACAGTGCTCCAGTCCCCTCATTGACTATGTACAGACACAGTGTTCCAGTCCCCTCATTGACTACTGTATGTACAGACCCAGTGCTCCAGTCCCCTCATTGACTATATACAGACCCAGTGTTCCAGTCCCCTCATTGACTATGTACAGACCCAGTGTTCGAGTCCCCTCATTGACTATGTGCAGATACAGTGTTCCAGTCCCCTCATTGACTACTGTATGTACAGACACAGTGTTCCAGTCCCCTCATTGACTATGTACAGACCCAGTGTTCCAGTCCCCCCATTGACTATATACAGACCCAGTGTTCCAGTCCCCTCATTGACTATGTACAGACACAGTGTTCCAGTCCCCTCATTGACTACTGTATGTACAGACACAGTGCTCCAGTCCCCTCATTGACTATGTACAGACACAGTGTTCCAGTCCCCTCATTGACTACTGTATGTACAGACCCAGTGCTCCAGTCCCCTCATTGACTATATACAGACCCAGTGTTCCAGTCCCCTCATTGACTATGTACAGACCCAGTGTTCGAGTCCCCTCATTGACTATGTGCAGATACAGTGTTCCAGTCCCCTCATTGACTACTGTATGTACAGACACAGTGTTCCAGTCCCCTCATTGACTACTGTATGTACAGACCCAGTGTTCCAGTCCCCTCATTGACTATGTACAGACCCAGTGTTCCAGTCCCCTCATTGACTATGTACAGACACAGTGTTCCAGTCCCCTCATTGACTATGTACTGACACAGTGTTCCAGTCCCCTCATTGACTACTGTATGTACAGACCCAGTGTTCCAGTCCCCTTATTGACTACTGTATGTACAGTCACAGTGTTCCAGTCCCTCATTGACTATGTACAGACACAGTGTTCCAGTCCCCTCATTGACTATGTACAGACCCAGTGTTCCAGTCCCCCCATTGACTATGTACAGACCCAGTGTTCCAGTCCCCTCATTGACTACTGTATGTACAGACACAGTGTTCCAGTCCCCTCATTGACTACTGTATGTACAGACACAGTGTTCCAGTCCCCTCATTGATTACTGTATGTACGAACCCAGTGTTCCTTTCCCCTCATTGACTATGTAAAGACACAGTGTTCCAGTCCCCTCATTGACTATGTACAGACCCAGTGTTCCAGTCCCCTCATTGACTATGTACAGACCCAGTGTTCCAGTCCCCTCATTGACTATTTACAGACACAGTGTTCCAGTCCCCTCATTGACTACTGTATGTACAGACCCAGTGTTCCAGTCCCCTCATTGACTACTGTATGTACAGACACAATGTTCCAGTCCCCTCATTGACTACTGTATGTACAGACCCAGTGTTCCAGTCCCCTCATTGACTACTGTATGTACAGACCCAGTGTTCCAGTCCCCTCATTGACTACTGTATGTACAGACCCAGTGTTCCAGTCCCCTCATTGACTATGTACAGACCCAGTGTTCCAGTCCCCTCATTGACTACTGTATGTACAGACCCAGTGTTCCAGTCCCCTCATTGACTACTGTATGTACAGACCCAGTGTTCCAGTCCCCTCATTGACTATGTACAGACCCAGTGTTCCAGTCCCCCCATTGACTATATACAGACCCAGTGTTCCAGTCCCCTCATTGACTATGTACAGACACAGTGTTCCAGTCCCCTCATTGACTACTGTATGTACAGACACAGTGCTCCAGTCCCCTCATTGACTATGTACAGACACAGTGTTCCAGTCCCCTCATTGACTACTGTATGTACAGACCCAGTGCTCCAGTCCCCTCATTGACTATATACAGACCCAGTGTTCCAGTCCCCTCATTGACTATGTACAGACCCAGTGTTCGAGTCCCCTCATTGACTATGTGCAGATACAGTGTTCCAGTCCCCTCATTGACTACTGTATGTACAGACACAGTGTTCCAGTCACCTCATTGACTACTGTATGTACAGACCCAGTGTTCCAGTCCCCTCATTGACTACTGTATGTACAGACCCAGTGTTCCAGTCCCCTCATTGACTATGTACAGACCCAGTGTTCCAGTCCCCTCATTGACTATGTACAGACACAGTATTCCAGTCCCCTCATTGACTATGTACAGACACAGTGTTCCAGTCCCCTCATTGACTACTGTATGTACGAACCCAGTGTTCCAGTCCCCTCATTGACTATGTAAAGACACAGTGTTCCAGTCCCCTCATTGACTACTGTATGTACAGACCCAGTGTTCCAGTCCCCTCATTGACTATGTATAGACCCAGGGTTCCAGTCCCCTCATTGACTATGTACAGACCCAGTGTTCCAGTCCCCTCATTGACTATGTGCAGACACAGTGTTCCAGTCCCCTCATTGACTACTGTATGTACAGACCCAGTGTTCCAGTCCCCTCATTGACTACTGTATGTACAGACACAATGTTCCAGTCCCCTCATTGACTACTGTATGTACAGACCCAGTGTTCCAGTCCCCTCATTGACTACTGTATGTACAGACCCAGTGTTCCAGTCCCCTCATTGACTACTGTATGTACAGACCCAGTGTTCCAGTCCCCTCATTGACTATGTACAGACCCAGTGTTCCAGTCCCCTCATTGACTATGTACAGACCCAGTGTTCCAGTCCCCTCATTGACTATGTGCAGATACAGTGTTCCAGTCCCCTCATTGACTACTGTATGTACAGACCCAGTGTTCCAGTCCCCTCATTGACTATGTACAGACCCAGTGTTCCAGTCCCCTCATTGACTATGTACAGACACAGTGTTCCAGTCCCCTCATTGACTATGTACTGACACAGTGTTCCAGTCCCCTCATTGACTACTGTATGTACAGACCCAGTGTTCCAGTCCCCTTATTGACTACTGTATGTACAGTCACAGTGTTCCAGTCCCTCATTGACTATGTACAGACACAGTGTTCCAGTCCCCTCATTGACTATGTACAGACCCAGTGTTCCAGTCCCCCCATTGACTATGTACAGACCCAGTGTTCCAGTCCCCTCATTGACTACTGTATGTACAGACACAGTGTTCCAGTCCCCTCATTGACTACTGTATGTACAGACACAGTGTTCCAGTCCCCTCATTGATTACTGTATGTACGAACCCAGTGTTCCTTTCCCCTCATTGACTATGTAAAGACACAGTGTTCCAGTCCCCTCATTGACTATGTACAGACCCAGTGTTCCAGTCCCCTCATTGACTATGTACAGACCCAGTGTTCCAGTCCCCTCATTGACTATTTACAGACACAGTGTTCCAGTCCCCTCATTGACTACTGTATGTACAGACCCAGTGTTCCAGTCCCCTCATTGACTACTGTATGTACAGACACAATGTTCCAGTCCCCTCATTGACTACTGTATGTACAGACCCAGTGTTCCAGTCCCCTCATTGACTACTGTATGTACAGACCCAGTGTTCCAGTCCCCTCATTGACTACTGTATGTACAGACCCAGTGTTCCAGTCCCCTCATTGACTATGTACAGACCCAGTGTTCCAGTCCCCTCATTGACTACTGTATGTACAGACCCAGTGTTCCAGTCCCCTCATTGACTACTGTATGTACAGACCCAGTGTTCCAGTCCCCTCATTGACTATGTACAGACCCAGTGTTCCAGTCCCCCCATTGACTATATACAGACCCAGTGTTCCAGTCCCCTCATTGACTACTGTATGTACAGACACAGTGTTCCAGTCCCCTCATTGACTATGTACAGACCCAGTGTTCCAGTCCCCTCATTGACTATGTACAGACCCAGTGTTCCAGTCCCCTCATTGACTACTGTATGTACAAACACAATGTTCCAGTCCCCTCATTGACTACTGTATGTACAGACACAGTGTTCCAGTCCCCTCATTGACTACTGTATGTACAGACCCAGTGTTCCAGTCCCCTCATTGACTACACTATGTACAGACACAATGTTCCAGTCCCCTCATTGACTACTGTATGTACAGACCCAGTGTTCCAGTCCCCTCATTGACTACTGTATGTACAGACCCAGTGTTCCAGTCCCCTCATTGACTACTGTATGTACAGACCCAGTGTTCCAGTCCCCTCATTGACTATGTACAGACCCAGTGTTCCAGTCCCCTCATTGACTACTGTATGTACAGACCCAGTGTTCCAGTCCCCTCATTGACTTTTTACAGATACAGTGTTCCAGTCCCCTCATTGACTATGTACAGACCCAGTGTTCCAGTCCCCTCATTGACTATTTACAGACACAGTGTTCCAGTCCCCTCATTGACTACTGTATGTACAGACACAGTGTTCCAGTCCCCTCATTGACTATGTACAGACCCAGTGTTCCAGTCCCCTCATTGACTACTGTATGTACAGACACAGTGTTCCTGTCCCCTCATTGACTACTGTATGTACAGACCCAGTGTTCCAGTCCCCTCATTGACTACTGTATGTACAGACCCAGTGTTCCAGTCCCCTCATTGACTACTGTATGTACAGACCCAGTGTTCCAGTCCCCTCATTGACTACTGTATGTACAGACCCAGTGTTCCATTCCCCTCATTGACTATGTACAGACACAGTGTTCCAGTCCCCTCATTGACTACTGTATGTACAGACACAGTGTTCCAGTCCCCTCATTGACTATGTACAGACACAGTGTTCCAGTCCCCTCATTGATTACTGTATGTACGAACCCAGTGTTCCTTTCCCCTCATTGACTATGTAAAGACACAGTGTTCCAGTCCCCTCATTGACTATGTACAGACCCAGTGTTCCAGTCCCCTCATTGACTATGTACAGACCCAGTGTTCCAGTCCCCTCATTGACTATTTACAGACACAGTGTTCCAGTCCCCTCATTGACTACTGTATGTACAGACCCAGTGTTCCAGTCCCCTCATTGACTACTGTATGTACAGACACAATGTTCCAGTCCCCTCATTGACTACTGTATGTACAGACCCAGTGTTCCAGTCCCCTCATTGACTACTGTATGTACAGACCCAGTGTTCCAGTCCCCTCATTGACTACTGTATGTACAGACCCAGTGTTCCAGTCCCCTCATTGACTATGTACAGACCCAGTGTTCCAGTCCCCTCATTGACTACTGTATGTACAGACCCAGTGTTCCAGTCCCCTCATTGACTACTGTATGTACAGACCCAGTGTTCCAGTCCCCTCATTGACTATGTACAGACCCAGTGTTCCAGTCCCCCCATTGACTATATACAGACCCAGTGTTCCAGTCCCCTCATTGACTACTGTATGTACAGACACAGTGTTCCAGTCCCCTCATTGACTATGTACAGACCCAGTGTTCCAGTCCCCTCATTGACTATGTACAGACCCAGTGTTCCAGTCCCCTCATTGACTACTGTATGTACAAACACAATGTTCCAGTCCCCTCATTGACTACTGTATGTACAGACACAGTGTTCCAGTCCCCTCATTGACTACTGTATGTACAGACCCAGTGTTCCAGTCCCCTCATTGACTACACTATGTACAGACACAATGTTCCAGTCCCCTCATTGACTACTGTATGTACAGACCCAGTGTTCCAGTCCCCTCATTGACTACTGTATGTACAGACCCAGTGTTCCAGTCCCCTCATTGACTACTGTATGTACAGACCCAGTGTTCCAGTCCCCTCATTGACTATGTACAGACCCAGTGTTCCAGTCCCCTCATTGACTACTGTATGTACAGACCCAGTGTTCCAGTCCCCTCATTGACTACTGTATGTACAGACCCAGTGTTCCAGTCCCCTCATTGACTATGTACAGACCCAGTGTTCCAGTCCCCTCATTGACTACTGTATGTACAGACACAGTGTTCCAGTCCCCTCATTGACTATGTACAGACCCAGTGTTCCAGTCCCCTCATTGACTATGTACAGACCCAGTGTTCCAGTCCCCTCATTGACTACTGTATGTACAAACACAATGTTCCAGTCCCCTCATTGACTACTGTATGTACAGACCCAGTGTTCCAGTACCCTCATTGACTATGTACAGACCCAGTGTTCCAGTCCCCTCATTGACTATGTACAGACACAGTGTTCCAGTCCCCTCATTGACTATGTACAGACCCAGTGTTCCAGTCCCCTCATTGACTATGTACAGACACAGTGTTCCAGTCCCCTCATTGACTATGTACAGACACAGTGTTCCAGTCCCCTCATTGACTATGCACAGACCCAGTGTTCCAGTCCCCTCATTGACTATGTACAGACAGTGTTCCAGTCCCCTCATTGACTATGTACAGACACAGTGTTCCAGTCCCCTCATTGACTATGTACAGACCCAGTGTTCCAGTCCCCTCATTGACTATGTACAGACCCAGTGTTCCAGTCCCCTCATTGACTATGTACAGACACAGTGTTCCAGTCCCCTCATTACTATGTACAGACCCAGTGTTCCAGTCCCCTCATTGACTATGTACAGACCCAGTGTTCCAGTCCCCTCATTGACTATGTACAGACCCAGTGTTCCAGTCCCCTCATTGACTATGTACAGACACAGTGTTCCAGTCCCCTCATTGACTACTGTATGTACAGACCCAGTGTTCCAGTCCCCTCATTGACTATTTACAGATACAGTGTTCCAGTCCCCTCATTGACTATGTACAGACCCAGTGTTCCAGTCCCCTCATTGACTATGTACAGACACAGTGTTCCAGTCCCCTCATTGACTACTGTATGTACAGACCCAGTGTTTCAGTCCCCTCATTGACTTTTTACAGATACAGTGTTCCAGTCCCCTCATTGACTATGTACAGACCCAGTGTTCCAGTCCCCTCATTGACTATTTACAGACACAGTGTTCCAGTCCCCTCATTGACTACTGTATGTACAGACACAATGTTCCAGTCCCCTCATTGACTACTGTATGTACAGACACAGTGTTCCAGTCCCCTCATTGACTATGTACAGACCCAGTGTTCCAGTCCCCTCATTGACTACTGTATGTACAGACACAGTGTTCCTGTCCCCTCATTGACTACTGTATGTACAGACCCAGTGTTCCAGTCCCCTCATTGACTACTGTATGTACAGACCCAGTGTTCCAGTCCCCTCATTGACTACTGTATGTACAGACCCAGTGTTCCAGTCCCCTCATTGACTACTGTATGTACAGACCCAGTGTTCCATTCCCCTCATTGACTATGTACAGACACAGTGTTCCAGTCCCCTCATTGACTACTGTATGTACAGACACAGTGTTCCAGTCCCCTCATTGACTATGTACAGACACAGTGTTCCAGTCCCCTCATTGACTACTGTATGTACAGACCCAGTGTTCCAGTCCCCTCATTGACTACTGTATGTACAGACCCAGTGTTCCAGTCCCCTCATTGACTATGTACAGACCCAGTGTTCCAGTCCCCCCATTGACTATATACAGACCCAGTGTTCCAGTCCCCTCATTGACTACTGTATGTACAGACACAGTGTTCCAGTCCCCTCATTGACTATGTACAGACCCAGTGTTCCAGTCCCCTCATTGACTATGTACAGACCCAGTGTTCTAGTCCCCTCATTGACTACTGTATGTACAAACACAATGTTCCAGTCCCCTCATTGACTACTGTATGTACAGACCCAGTGTTCCAGTACCCTCATTGACTATGTACAGACCCAGTGTTCCAGTCCCCTCATTGACTATGTACAGACACAGTGTTCCAGTCCCCTCATTGACTATGTACAGACCCAGTGTTCCAGTCCCCTCATTGACTATGTACAGACACAGTGTTCCAGTCCCCTCATTGACTATGTACAGACACAGTGTTCCAGTCCCCTCATTGACTATGCACAGACCCAGTGTTCCAGTCCCCTCATTGACTATGTACAGACAGTGTTCCAGTCCCCTCATTGACTATGTACAGACACAGTGTTCCAGTCCCCTCATTGACTATGTACAGACCCAGTGTTCCAGTCCCCTCATTGACTATGTACAGACCCAGTGTTCCAGTCCCCTCATTGACTATGTACAGACACAGTGTTCCAGTCCCCTCATTACTATGTACAGACCCAGTGTTCCAGTCCCCTCATTGACTATGTACAGACCCAGTGTTCCAGTCCCCTCATTGACTATGTACAGACCCAGTGTTCCAGTCCCCTCATTGACTATGTACAGACACAGTGTTCCAGTCCCCTCATTGACTACTGTATGTACAGACCCAGTGTTCCAGTCCCCTCATTGACTATTTACAGATACAGTGTTCCAGTCCCCTCATTGACTATGTACAGACCCAGTGTTCCAGTCCCCTCATTGACTATGTACAGACACAGTGTTCCAGTCCCCTCATTGACTACTGTATGTACAGACCCAGTGTTTCAGTCCCCTCATTGACTTTTTACAGATACAGTGTTCCAGTCCCCTCATTGACTATGTACAGACCCAGTGTTCCAGTCCCCTCATTGACTATTTACAGACACAGTGTTCCAGTCCCCTCATTGACTACTGTATGTACAGACACAATGTTCCAGTCCCCTCATTGACTACTGTATGTACAGACACAGTGTTCCAGTCCCCTCATTGACTATGTACAGACCCAGTGTTCCAGTCCCCTCATTGACTACTGTATGTACAGACACAGTGTTCCTGTCCCCTCATTGACTACTGTATGTACAGACCCAGTGTTCCAGTCCCCTCATTGACTACTGTATGTACAGACCCAGTGTTCCAGTCCCCTCATTGACTACTGTATGTACAGACCCAGTGTTCCAGTCCCCTCATTGACTACTGTATGTACAGACCCAGTGTTCCATTCCCCTCATTGACTATGTACAGACACAGTGTTCCAGTCCCCTCATTGACTACTGTATGTACAGACACAGTGTTCCAGTCCCCTCATTGACTATGTACAGACACAGTGTTCCAGTCCCCTCATTGACTACTGTATGTACAGACACAGTGTTCCAGTCCCCTCATTGACTATGTACAGACCCAGTGTTCCAGTCCCCTCATTGACTATGTACAGACACAGTGTTCCAGTCCCCTCATTGACTACTGTATGTACAGACACAGTGTTCCAGTCCCCTCATTGACTATGTACAGACCCAGTGTTCCAGTCCCCTCATTGACTATGTACAGACCCAGTGTTCCAGTCCCCTCATTGACTATGTACAGACCCAGTGTTCCAGTCCCCTCATTGACTATGTACAGACACAGTGTTCCAGTCCCCTCATTGACTACTGTATGTACAGGCCCATTGTTTTTCAACAGTGCTGCAGTAGATTGTTCCCCTTTCATTTTTTTAAAATCAAAGTTCTTGGAAAATACATAAAAAAATGTTTTATTGTGTAAACATTAAGATATATAACAATGTAAAAACCTAAGGTGTATAAGATTGTATAATTCACTTTTAATTGGTGGTATTGTGCTTGTCTTGTTAGCCAGGTCTGTTTGGTTCGGTTCCTTTACCAGGGTCCCTGGCAAATCAGGTTAGAGCCGAGCCATCTGGTTAGAGCCAGCTATGTCTCGTAGGTCATGGGAAGTATGGGCTGGGGTGGGGGAGTCGGCAGGGTTGGGGGAGGTGGTGTGGGAGGGGTTTGGGCCTGTCATATTATATATATATACAGTGGGGCAAAAAAGTATTTAGTCAGCCATCAATTGGGCAAGATCTCCCACTTAAAAGACAAGAGAGGCCTGTAATTTTCATCATAGTTACACTTCAACTAGGACAGACAAAATGAGAAAAAACTATCCAGAAAATCACATTGTAGGATTTTAATGAATTTATTTGCAAATTATGGTGGAAAATAAGTATTTGGTCAATAACAAAAGTTTATCTCAATACTTTGTTATATACCCTTTGTTGCCAATGACAGAGGTCAAATGTTTTCTGTAAGTCTTCACAAGGTTTTCACACACTGTTGCTGGTATTTTGGCCCAATCCTCCATGCAGATCTCCTCTAGAGCAGTGATGTATTGGGGCTGTTGCTGGGCAACACAGACTTTCAACTCCCTCCCAAAATGTTCTATGGGGTTGAGATCTGGAGACTGGATAGGCCACTCCAGGACCTTGAAATGCTTCTTACGAAGCCACTCCTTCGTTGCCCGGGCGGTGTGTTTGGGATCATTGTCATGCTGAAAGACCCAGCCATGTTTCATCTTCAATGCCCTTGCGGATGGAAGGAGGTTTTCACTCAAAATCTCACGATACTTGGCCCCATTCATTCTTTCCTTTACACGGATCAGTCGTCCTGGTCCCTTTGCAGAAAAACAGCCCCAAAGCATGATGTTTCCACCCCCATGCTTCACAGTAGGTATGGTGTTCTTTGGATGCAACTCAGCATTCTTTGTCCTCCAAACACGACGAGTTGAGTTTTTACCAAAAAGTTATATTTTGGTTTCATCTGACCATATGACATTCTCCCCATCTTCTTCTGGATCATCCAAACTTCAGACGGGCCTGGACATGTACTGGCTTAAGCAGGGGGACACGTCTGGCACTGCAGGTTTTGAGTCCCTCGCGGCGTAGTGTGTTACTGATGGTAGGCTTTGTTACTTTGGTCCCAGCTCTCTGCAGGTCATTCTCTACGTCCCCCCGTGTGGTTCTGGGATTTTTGCTCACCATTCTTGTGATCATTTTGACCCCACGGGGTGAGATCTTGCGTGGAGCCCCAGATTGAGGGAGATTATCAGTGGTCTTGTATGTCTTCCATTTCCTAATAATTGCTCCCACAGTTGATTTCTTCAAACCAAGCTGCTTACCTATTGCAGATTCAGTCTTCCCAGCCTGGTGCAGGTCTACAATTTTGTTTCTGGTGTCCTTTGACAGCTCTTTGGTCTTGGCCATAGTGGAGTTTGGAGTGTGACTGTTTGAGGTTGTGGACAGGTGCCTTTTATACTGATAAGAAGTTCAGACAGGTGCCATTAATACAGGTAACGAGTGGAGGACAGAGGAGCCTCTTAAAGAAGAAGTTACAGGTCTGTGAGAGCCAGAAATCTTGCTTGTTTGTAGGTGACCAAATACTTATTTCCACCATAATTTGCAAATAAATTCATTACAAATCCTACAATGTGATTTTCTGGATTTTTTTTCTCATTTTGTCTGTCATAGTTGAAGTGTAACTATGATGAAAATTACAGGCCTCTCTCATCTTTTTAAGTGGGAGATCTTGCCAAATTGATGGCTGACTCTCTGCCTCTCTCTCTCTCTCTCTTCCTCTTCCTCTCTCTCTCTCTCTCTCTCTCTTCCTCTCTCCTCTCTCTTCCTCTCTCTCTCTCTCTCTCTCTCTCTCTCTTCCTCTCTCTGCCTCTCTCTCTCTCTTCCTCTCTCTTCCTCTCTCCTCCCCCTCTCTCTCTCTCTGCCCCTCTCTCTCTCTCGCTTCCTCTCTCTCCCTCTCTCTCTCTCTCTCTTCCTCTCTCCTCCCCCTCTCTCTCTCTTCCTCTCTCTTCCTCTCTCTCTCTCTCTCTCTTCCTCTCTCCTTCCCCTCTCTCTCTCTTCCTCTCTCCTCCCCCTCTCTCTCTCTCTCTTCCTCTCTCCTCCCCCTCTCTCTCTCTCTCTCTTCCTCTCTCCTCCCCCTCTCTCTCTCTCTCTTCCTCTCTCCTCCCCCTCTCTCTCTCTTCCTCTCTCTTCCTCTCTCTCTCTCTCTCTCTCTTCCTCTCTCCTCCCCCCTCTCTCTCTCTCTTCCTCTCTCCTCCCCCTCTCTCTCTCTTCCTCTCTCTCTCTCTCTCTCTCTCTCTCTCTCTCTCTCTCTCTCTCTCTCTCTCTCTCTCTCTCTTCCTCTCTCCTCCCCCTCTCTCTCTCTCTCTTCCTCTCTCCTCCCCCTCTCTCTCTCTTCCTCTCTCTCTCTCTCTCTCTCTCTCTCTCTCTCTTCCTCTCTCCTCCCCCTCTCTCTTGATGAAAGGAGTAAATACATTCATAACGTAATGTGCATCATTTGTGTTTTTCCTCTTGTAATCCTCTTAACATGCAGAGTCTTAATTTGGTGTTTGTCCCATTTTGTGAAGTCTTGGTTGGTGAGCAGACCCCAGACCTCACAACCATAAAGGGCAATGGGCTCTATAACTGATTCAAGTATTTTTAGCCAGATCCTAATTGGTATGTTGATATTTATCTCACTCTCTCTGCCTCTCTGCATCTCTCTCTCTCTCTCTCTCTGCCCCTCTCTCTCTCTGCTTCTCTCTCTGCCTCTCTCTCTCTGCCTCTCTGCCTCTCTGTCTCTCTCTCTCTCTGCCTCTCTCTGCCTCTCTCTGTCTCACTCTGCCTCTCTCTCTCTCTGCCTCTCTCTGTCTCACTCTGCCTCTCTCTCTCTCTCTGCCTCTCTCTCTCTTCCCCTCTCTCTCTCTCTCTCTCTCGCTCTCTGCTTCTCTCTCTCTGCTTCTCTCTCTGCCCCTCTCTCTCTGCCTCTCTCTCTCTCTCTCTTCCTCTCTCTCTTCCCTCTCTCCTCCCCCTCTCTCTCTTGATGAAATGAGTAAATACATTTCATACCGTAATGTCCATCATTGTCCTCTTGTAATCCTCTTAATTGTAGAAGACGCTCTATGCAGAATGCTTTGGCCATAGATGCAGCTTCTATCTACTCACAGTTTAACCGTTGGGTAATGTTCTTTCTTTATATATATTAAAGGACGTATTCATGTTTAGATCAGTCCCCAAAACAGAACGGAAACAGCCAAACCAATCAGCTGACAGAGGGGATGAACGCTGTGACGTGCAACAGAGTTTTGGAATTTAAATTTTCGAACCACTTGTCAGAATCACGGTGACGGAAACTGTAACCTAAACAGCACCCTATCCCCTACGCGGTGCACTACATTCGACAAGAGTTCATCGGGTCCTGGTCAAAAGTAGTGCACTACAGTTTAGAATGCCATTTGGGACACAGTGAGAGAAAACACAATGAGTAATGCTTTGTGGTTTATGTGTGTAAATGAAAAGCCATACAAATGCAATGTATGATCATTACCGACAGAGAACAAAAGCCCTGTGTAATGGTGAGGGGAGATTAGATACAGTACACACAATATGTAGTTTCCTGCTTAAGCTTTTATGTAACGAATAAAAAAATCTAGTCTTGGTATGTACTCTGGTCTTGGTATGTGCTCTGGTCTTAACATGTACTCTGATCTTGGTATGTACTCTGGTCTTGGTATGTACTCTGGTCTTGGTATGTAATCTGGTTTTTTGGTATGTTCTCTGGTCTTGACATGTACTCTGGTCTTGGTATGTACTCTGGTCTTGGTATGTGCTCTGGTCTTAACATGTACTCTGGGCTTGGTATGTACTCTGGTATTGGTATGTGCTCTGGTCTTGGTATGTTCTCTAGTCTTGGTATGTAATCTGGTCTTGGTATGTACTCTGGTCTTGGTATGTTCTCTGGTCTTGACATGTACTCTAGTCTTGGTATGTTCCCTAGTCTTGGTATGTACTCTGGTCTTGGTATGTTCTCTAGTCTTGGTATGTTCTCTGGTCTTGGTATGTTCTCTAGTCTTGGTATGTTCTCTAGTCTTGGTATGTTCTCTGGTCTTGGCATGTACTCTGGTCTTGGTATGTACTCTGGTCTTGGTATGTAATCTGGTCTTGGCATGTTCTCTAGTCTTGGTATGTAATCTGGTCTTGGCATGTACTCTGGTCTTGGTATGTGCTCTGGTCTTGGTATGTGCTCTGGTCTTGGTATGTACTCTGGTCTTGGTATGTGCTCTGGTCTTGGTATGTGCTCTGGTCTTGGTATGTGCTCTGGTCTTGTATGTGCTCTAGCCAACAGCTCACAGATACAGGTGGGTAGTGGTATGTGCTCTAGCCAACAGCTCACAGATACAGGTGGGTAGGCTAGTCTTGGTATGTGCTCTAGCCAACAGCTCACAGATACAGGTGGGTAGTGGTATGTGCTCTAGCCAACAGCTCACAGATACAGGTGGGTAGGCTAGTCTTGGTATGTGCTCTAGCCAACAGCTCACAGATACAGGTGGGTAGTGGTATGTGCTCTAGCCAACAGCTCACAGATACAGGTGGGTAGGCTAGTCTTGGTATGTGCTCTAGCCAACAGCTCACAGATACAGGTGGGTAGTGGTATGTGCTCTAGCCAACAGCTCACAGATACAGGTGGGTAGGCTAGTCTTGGTATGTGCTCTAGCCAACAGCTCACAGATACAGGTGGGTAGGCTAGTCTTGGTATGTGCTCTAGCCAACAGCTCACAGATACAGGTGGGTAGGCTAGTCTTGGTATGTGCTCTAGCCAACAGCTCACAGATACAGGTGGGTAGTGGTATGTGCTCTAGCCAACAGCTCACAGATACAGGTGGGTAGGCTAGTCTTGGTATGTGCTCTAGCCAACAGCTCACAGATACAGGTGGGTAGGCTAGTCTTGGTATGTGCTCTAGCCAACAGCTCACAGATACAGGTGGGTAGGCTAGTCTTGGTATGTGCTCTAGCCAACAGCTCACAGATACAGGTGGGTAGTGGTATGTGCTCTAGCCAACAGCTCACAGATACAGGTGGGTAGGCTAGTCTTGGTATGTGCTCTAGCCAACAGCTCACAGATACAGGTGGGTAGTGGTATGTACTCTAGCCAACAGCTCACAGATACAGGTGGGTAGGCTAGTCTTGGTATGTGCTCTAGCCAACAGCTCACAGATACAGGTGGGTAGTGGTATGTGCTCTAGCCAACAGCTCACAGATACAGGTGGGTAGGCTAGTCTTGGTATGTGTTCTAGCCAACAGCTCACAGATACAGGTGGGTAGGCTAGTCTTGGTATGTGCTCTAGCCAACAGCTCACAGATACAGGTGGGTAGTGGTATGTGCTCTAGCCAACAGCTCACAGATACAGGTGGGTAGGCTAGTCTTGGTATGTGCTCTAGCCAACAGCTCACAGATACAGGTGGGTAGTGGTATGTACTCTAGCCAACAGCTCACAGATACAGGTGGGTAGGCTAGTCTTGGTATGTGCTCTAGCCAACAGCTCACAGATACAGGTGGGTAGGCTAGTCTTGGTATGTGCTCTAGCCAACAGCTCACAGATACAGGTGGGTAGGCTAGTCTTGGTATGTGCTCTAGCCAACAGCTCACAGATACAGGTGGGTAGGCTAGTCTTGGTATGTGCTCTAGCCAACAGCTCACAGATACAGGTGGGTAGGCTAGTCTTGGTATGTGCTCTAGCCAACAGCTCACAGATACAGGTGGGTAGGCTAGTCTTGGTATGTGCTCTAGCCAACAGCTCACAGATACAGGTGGGTAGGCTAGTCTTGGTATGTGCTCTAGCCAACAGCTCACAGATACAGGTGGGTAGTGGTATGTACTCTAGCCAACAGCTCACAGATACAGGTGGGTAGGATAGTCTTGGTATGTGCTCTAGCCAACAGCTCACAGATACAGGTGGGTAGGCTAGTCTTGGTATGTGCTCTAGCCAACAGCTCACAGATACAGGTGGGTAGGCTAGTCTTGGTATGTGCTCTAGCCAACAGCTCACAGATACAGGTGGGTAGTGGTATGTGCTCTAGCCAACAGCTCACAGATACAGGTGGGTAGTGGTATGTACTCTAGCCAACAGCTCACAGATACAGGTGGGTAGGCTAGTCTTGGTATGTGCTCTAGCCAACAGCTCACAGATACAGGTGGGTAGGCTAGTCTTGGTATGTGCTCTAGCCAACAGCTCACAGATACAGGTGGGTAGTGGTATGTACTCTAGCCAACAGCTCACAGATACAGGTGGGTAGGCTAGTCTTGGTATGTGCTCTAGCCAACAGCTCACAGATACAGGTGGGTAGGCTAGTCTTGGTATGTGCTCTAGCCAACAGCTCACAGATACAGGTGGGTAGTGGTATGTGCTCTAGCCAACAGCTCACAGATACAGGTGGGTAGTGGTATGTACTCTAGCCAACAGCTCACAGATACAGGTGGGTAGGCTAGTCGTGGTATGTGCTCTAGCCAACAGCTCACAGATACAGGTGGGTAGACTAGTCTTGGTATGTGCTCTAGCCAACAGCTCACAGATACAGGTGGGTAGTGGTATGTGCTCTAGCCAACAGCTCACAGATACAGGTGGGTAGGCTAGTCTTGGTATGTGCTCTAGCCAACAGCTCACAGATACAGGTGGGTAGACTAGTCTTGGTATGTGCTCTAGCCAACAGCTCACAGATACAGGTGGGTAGGCTAGTCTTGGTATGTGCTCTAGCCAACAGCTCACAGATACAGGTGGGTAGGCTAGTCTTGGTATGTGCTCTAGCCAACAGCTCACAGATACAGGTGGGTAGGCTAGTCTTGGTATGTGCTCTCTAAACTATATATTTGCAGCGCGTGATTTTCAAATGCTAACACACTGTTTCCAAAAACTGTAAAAAAAAACACATTCAAAACAGAACGATGGCAAATGTCGTGCATTTCTCCAGTAACCAGATTGAAAATCTCAGCGTTATAATTATATATCAACCCTCCCCGACAAAAATCAGAAACAACTGCAGGCTACTTGTAAAGAAAGCCGAGTGTGTGTTCACCATTGGGCTATATGCTTACAACAGAAAGCCAAGTGTCCTGTTCTTAGTCTCGTTACCAAACATGGTACATCCACAGTTATGCGTAATGTAAAGTACTGTAAAACTGTGGATGTACTGTATTTCAGAGAGTAATGGAGATGGAAGCCAGGCAAACTGCACATACATTCATCTTTGTGGATGAAGCTGGATTCAACTTGGCAACAAACAAAAAAAACGCCACAGGGGAAGAAATGTGATTGGACAGAGAGCAACCGTAGATGTCCCAGGCCAGAGAGGAGCTAACATCACAATGTGATTGGACAGAGAGCAACCGTAGATGTCCCAGGCCAGAGAGGAGCTAACATCACAATGTGATTGGACAGAGAGCAACCGTAGATGTCCCAGGCCAGAGAGGAGCTAACATCACAATGTGATTGGACAGAGAGCAACCGTAGATGTCCCAGGCCAGAGAGGAGCTAACATCACAATGTGATTGGACAGAGAGCAACCGTAGATGTCCCAGGCCAGAGAGGAGCTAACATCACAATGTGTGCAGCACTGTCCAATGAGTGGTTTGCTGTTACAGGAACCACTCCTTGGCCCCACTACAACACAGAGAGGGTCATTTATTTCCTGGATGAATCTCTATAATCGACTTGTGCCAGCGGAGGAGAGAGGGGCAAGAAGACACTCCCCTCTACCGTCGTTGTTGTGTGGGATAATGTGCCATTCCACCGCTCTGCTGCACTACCTTCGTTGTTGTGTGGGATAATGTGCCATTCCACCGCTCTGCTGCACTACCGTCGTTGTTGTGTGGGATAATGTGCCATTCCACCGCTCTGCTGCACTACCTTCGTTGTTGTGTGGGATAATGTGGCATTCCACTGCTCTGCTGCACTACCTTCGTTGTTGTGTGGGATAATGTGGCATTCCACCACTCTGCTGCACTACCTTCGTTGTTGTGTGGGATAATGTGGCATTCCACCGCTCTGCTGCACTACCTTCGTTGTTGTGTGGGATAATGTGGCATTCCACCGCTCTGTTGCACTGCCTTCGTTGTTGTGTGGGATAATGTGGCATTCCACCGCTCTGCTGCACTGCCTTCGTTGTTGTGTGGGATAATGTGCCATTCCACCGCTCTGCTGCACTACCTTCGTTGTTGTGTGGGATAATGTGGCATTCCACCGCTCTGCTGCACTACCGTCGTTGTTGTGTGGGATAATGTGGCATTCCACCGCTCTGCTGCACTGCCTTCGTTGTTGTGTGGGATAATGTGCCATTCCACCGCTCTGCTGCACTACCTTCGATGTTGTGTGGGATAATGTGGCATTCCACCGCTCTGCTGCACTACCGTCGTTGTTGTGTGGGATAATGTGCCATTCCACCGCTCTGCTGCACCACCTTCGTTGTTGTGTGGGATAATGTGGCATTCCACCGCTCTGCTGCACTGCCTTCGTTGTTGTGTGGGATAATGTGTCATTCCACCGCTCTGCTGCACTACCTTCGTTGTTGTGTGGGATAATGTGGCATTCCACCGCTCTGCTGCACTACCTTCGTTGTTGTGTGGGATAATGTGGCATTCCACCACTCTGCTGCACTACCTTCGTTGTTGTGTGGGATAATGTGGCATTCCACCGCTCTGCTGCACTACCTTCGTTGTTGTGTGGGATAATGTGGCATTCCACCGCTCTGCTGCACTGCCTTCGTTGTTGTGTGGGATAATGTGGCATTCCACCGCTCTGCTGCACTACCTTCGTTGTTGTGTGGGATAATGTGGCATTCCACCGCTCTGCTGCACTACCGTCGTTGTTGTGTGGGATAATGTGGCATTCCACCGCTCTGCTGCGGTCACAGACTGGTTTATCCCAGGATGTCTGTACTAATATTTTATTTTTATTTCACCTTTATTTAACCAGGTAGGCTAGTTGAGAACACCTTTATTTAACCAGGTAGGCTAGTTGAGAACACCTTTATTTAACCAGGTAGGCTAGTTGAGAACACCTTTATTTAACCAGGTAGGCTAGTTGAGAACACCTTTATTTAACCAGGTAGGCTAGTTGAGAACACCTTTATTTAACCAGGTAGGCTAGTTGAGAACACCTTTATTTAAACCAGGTCGGCCAGTTGAGAACACCTTTATTTAAACCAGGTCGGCCAGTTGAGAACACCTTTATTTAAACCAGGTTGGCCAGTTGAGAACACCTTTATTTAAACCAGGTCGGCCAGTTGAGAACACCTTTATTTAAACCAGGTCGGCCAGTTGAGAACACCTTTATTTAAACCAGGTCGGCCAGTTGAGAACACCTTTATTTAAACCAGGTCGGCCAGTTGAGAACACCTTTATTTAAACCAGGTCGGCCAGTTGAGAACACCTTTATTTAAACCAGGTCGGCCAGTTGAGAACAAGTTCTCGTTTACAACTGCGACCTGGCCAAGATAAAGCAAAGCAGTGCGACACAAACAAACAACACAAAGTTACACATGGAATAAACAAAACATACAGTCAATAACACAATAGAGAAAGTCTATATACAGTGTGTGCAAATGAGGTAAGATAAGGGAGGTAAGGCAATAAATAGGCCGTAGTGGTGAAATAATTACAGTGTGACAAAGTAAACACTGGGGTGATGGATGTGCAGAAGATGAGCGTGCAAGTAGCGGTACTGGGGTGCAGAGGAGCAAAATAAATAACAATCAGTCAGAACTATTTCCTGCCTCCATACTCCCCCTTCTTAAACCCCATAGAAGACACTCTCTCTGGTGTGGAGGTGGAAGGTTTATGACCACCATCCACATGACCAGATGTCCTTACCGGATGCTATGAATGCAGGGGGTGTGGAGACACTTCTCCTGAAGACTGTCAGGGTGTGGAGACACTTCTCCTGAAGACTGTCAGGGTGAGGAGACACTTCTCCTGAAGACTGTCAGGGTGTGGCGACACTTCTCCTGAAGACAGTCAGGGTGAGGAGACACTTCTCCTGAAGACTGTCAGGGTGTGGAGACACTTCTCCTGAAGACTGTCAGGGTGTGGAGACACTTCTCCTGAAGACAGTCAGGGTGAGGAGACACTTCTCCTGAAGACTGTCAGGGTGTGGAGACACTTCTCCTGAAGACTGCCAGGGTGTGGAGACACTTCTCCTGAAGACTGTCAGGGTGTGCAGACACTTCTCCTGAAGACTGCCAGGGTGTGGAGACACTTCTCCTGAAGACTGCCAGGGTGTGGAGACACTTCTCCTGAAGACTGCCAGGGTGTGGAGACACTTCTCCTGAAGACTGCCAGGGTGTGCAGACACTTCTCCTGAAGACTGCCAGGGTGTGGAGACACTTCTCCTGAAGACTGTCAGGGTGTGCAGACACTTCTCCTGAAGACTGTCAGGGTGTGCAGACACTTCTCCTGAAGACTGTCAGGGTGTGGAGACACTTCTCCTGAAGT